>NW_022987341.1:0-31776 GCF_902827165.1 Trematomus bernacchii | reverse complement strand
TACTTTCAACAGGAGTAACTCAGTACAGTGAGGGATTACCTTTCTCTAAAGTAACTAGCAGTGTAACTAGTTACTTTCAACCGGAGTAACTCAGTACAGTGAGGGATTACCTTTCTCTAAAGTAACTAGCAGTGTAACGAGTTACTTTCAACAGGAGTAACTCAGTACAGTGAGGGATTACCTTTCTCTAAAGTAACTAGCAGTGTAACGAGTTACTTTCAACAGGAGTAACTCAGTACAGTGAGGGATTACCTTTCTCTAAAGTAACTAGCAGTATACGATTACTTTCAACAGGAGTAACTCAGTACAGTGGAGTTACCTTTCTCTAAGTAACTAGCAGTGTAACTAGTTACTTTCACAGGAGTAACTCAGTACAGTGAGGGATTACCTTTCTCTAAAGTAACTAGCAGTGTAACGAGTTACTTTCAACAGGAGTACTCAGTAGTACAGTGAGGGATTACCTTTCTCTAAAGTAACTAGCAGTGTAACGAGTTACTTTCAACAGGAGTAACTCAGTACAGTGAGGGATTACCTTTCTCTAAAGTAACTAGCAGTGTAACTAGTTACTTTCAGCAGGAGTAACTCAGTAGTACAGTGAGGGATTACCTTTCTCTAAAGTAACTAGCAGTGTAACGAGTTACTTTCAACAGGAGTAACTCAGTAGTACAGTGAGGGATTACCTTTCTCTAAAGTAACTAGCAGTGTAACTAGTTACTTTCAGCAGGAGTAACTCAGTACAGTGAGGGATTACTGTTCTCTAAAGTAACTAGCAGTGTAACTAGTTACTTTCAACAGGAGTAACTCAGTAGTACAGTGAGGGATTACCTTTCTCTAAAGTAACTAGCAGTGTAACTAGTTACTTTCAGCAGGAGTAACTCAGTAGTACAGTGAGGGATTACCTTTCTCTAAAGTAACTAGCAGTGTAACTAGTTACTTTCAACAGGAGTAACTCAGTACAGTGAGGGATTACCTTTCTCTAAAGTAACTAGCAGTGTAACTAGTTACTTTCAGCAGGAGTAACTCAGTAGTACAGTGAGGGATTACCTTTCTCTAAAGTAACTAGCAGTGTAACTAGTTACTTTCAACAGGAGTAACTCAGTACAGTGAGGGATTACCTTTCTCTAAAGTAACTAGCAGTGTAACTAGTTACTTTCAACAGGAGTAACTCAGTAGTACAGTGAGGGATTACCTTCTCTAAAGTAACTAGCAGTGTAACGAGTTACTTTCAAACAGGAGTAACTCAGTAACAGTGAGGGATTACCTTTCTCTAAAGTAACTAGCAGTGTAACTAGTTACTTCAAGCAGGAGTAACTCAGTACAGTGAGGGATTACCTTTCTCTAAAGTAACTAGCAGTGTAACTAGTTACTTTCAACAGGAGTAACTCAGTAGTACAGTGAGGGATTACCTTTCTCTAAAGTAACTAGCAGTGTAACTAGTTACTTTCAGCAGGAGTAACTCAGTACAGTGAGGGATTACCTTTCTCTAAAGTAACTAGCAGTGTAACGAGTTACTTTCAGCAGGAGTAACTCAGTACAGTGAGGGATTACCTTTCTCTAAAGTAACTAGCAGTGTAACGAGTTACTTTCAGCAGGAGTAACTCAGTACAGTGAGGGATTACCTTTCTCTAAAGTAACTAGCAGTGTAACTAGTTACTTTCAGCAGGAGTAACTCAGTAGTACAGTGAGGGATTACCTTTCTCTAAAGTAACTAGCAGTGTAACTAGTTACTTTCAAGCAGGAGTAAACTCAGTAGTACAGTGAGGGATTACCTTTCTCTAAAGTAACTAGCAGTGTAACTAGTTACTTTCAGCAGGAGTAACTCAGTAGTACAGTGAGGGATTACCTTTCTCTAAAGTAACTAGCAGTGTAACTAGTTACTTTCAGCAGGAGTAACTCAGTACAGTGAGGGATTACCTTTCTCTAAAGTAACTAGCAGTGTAACTAGTTACTTTCAGCAGGAGTAACTCAGTAGTACAGTGAGGGATTACCTTTCTCTAAAGTAACTAGCAGTGTAACTAGTTACTTTCAACAGGAGTAACTCAGTAGTACAGTGAGGGATTACCTTTCTCTAAAGTAACTAGCAGTGTAACTAGTTACTTTCAACAGGAGTAACTCAGTAGTACAGTGAGGGATTACCTTTCTCTAAAGTAACTAGCAGTGTAACTAGTTACTTTCAGACAGAGTAACTCAGTAGTACAGTGAGGGATTACCTTTCTCTAAAGTAACTAGCAGTGTAACTAGTTAATTTCAACAGGAGTAACTCAGTAGTACAGTGAGGGATTACCTTTCTCTAAAGTAACTAGCAGTGTACTAGTTACTTTCAAGCAGGAGTAACTCAGTAGTACAGTGAGGGATTACCTTTCTCTAAAGTAACGTAGCAGTGATAAACGAGGTACTTTCAACAGGAGTAACTCAAGTACAGTGAGGGATTACTTTCTCTAAAGTAACTAGCAGTGTACTAGTTACTTTCAACAGCAGGAGTAACTCAGTAGTACAGTGAGGGATTACCTTTCTCTAAAGTAACTAGCAGTGTAACTATTACTTTCAACAGGAGTAACTCAAGTACAGTGAGGGATTACCTTTCTCTAAAGTAACTAGCAGTGTAACGATTTACTTTCAACAGGAGAAAACTCAGTAGTACAGTGAGGGATTACCTTTCTCTAAAGTAACTAAGCAGTGTAACGAGTTACTTTCAACAGGAGTAACTCAGTGTACAGTGAGGGATTACCTTTCTCTAAAGTAAACTAGCAGTGTAACTAGTTACTTTCACAGGAGTAACTCAGTAGTACAGTGAGGGATTCCTTTCTCTAAAGTAACTAGCAGTGTAACTAGTTACTTTCACAACAGGAGTAACTCAGTACCGGTACAGTGAGGGATTACCTTTCTCTAAAGTAACTAGCAGTGTAACTAGTTACTTTCAACAGGAGTAACTCAGTAGTACAGTGAGGGATTACCTTTCTCTAAAGTAACTAGCAGTGTAACGAGTTTACTTTCAACAGGAGAACTCAGTAGTACAGTGAGGGATGTACCTTTCTCTAAAAGTAACTAGCATGTAACTAGTTACTTTCAACAGGAGTACTCAGTACAGTGAGGGATGACCTTTCTCTAAAGTAACTAGCAGTGTAACGAGTTACTTTCACCAAGGAAGTAACTAGTAGTACAGTGAGGATTACCTTTCTCTAAAGTAACTAGCAGTGTAAACGAGTTACTTTCAACAGGAGGAAACTCAGTAGTACAGTGAGGGATTACCTTTCTCCTAAAGTAACTAGCAGTGTAACTAGTTACTTTCAACAGGAGTAACTCAGTACAGTGAGGGATTACCTTTCTGTAAGTAACTAGCAGTGTAACTAGTACTTTCAGCAGGAGTAACTCAGTAGTACAGTGAGGGATACCTTTCTCTAAAGTAACTAGCAGTGTAACTAGTTACTTTCAGCAGGAGTAACTCAGTAGTACAGTGAGGGATTACCTTTCTCTAAAGTAACTAGCAGTGTAACGAGTTACTTTCAACAGGAGTAACTCAGTAGTACAGTGAGGGATTACCTTCCTCTCTAAAGTAACTAGCAGTGTAACTAGTTACTTTCAGCAGGAGTAACTCAGTAGTACAGTGAGGGATTACCTTTCTCTAAAGTAACTAGCAGTGTAACTAGTTACTTTCAGCAGGAGTAACTCAGTACAGTGAGGGATTACTTTTCTCTAAAGTAATCAGCAGTGTAACTAGTTACTTTCAACAGGAGAAACTCAGTAGTACAGTGAGGGATTACCTTTCTCTAAAGTAACTAGCAGTGTAACTAGTTACTTTCAGCAGGAATAACTCAGTACAGTGAGGGTTTACTGTTCTCTAAAGTAACTAGCAGTGTAACTAGTTACTTTCAGCAGGAGTAACTCAGTAGTACAGTGAGGGATTACCTTTCTCTAAAGTAACTAGCAGTGTAACGAGTTACTTTCAGCAGGAGTAACTCAGTAGTACAGTGAGGGATTACCTTTCTCTAAAGTAACTAGCAGTGTAACTAGTTACTTTCAACAGGAGTAACTCAGTACAGTGAGGGATTACCTTTCTCTAAAGTAACTAGCAGTGTAACTAGTTACTTTCAGCAGGAGTAACTCAGTAGTACAGTGAGGGATTACCTTTCTCTAAAGTAACTAGCAGTGTAACTAGTTACTTTCAACAGGAGTAACTCAGTAGTACAGTGAGGGATTACCTTTCTCTAAAGTAACTAGCAGTGTAACGAGTTACTTTCAACAGGAGTAACTCAGTAGTACAGTGAGGGATTACCTTTCTCTAAAGTAAGTAGCAGTGTAACTAGTTACTTTCAACAGGAGTAACTCAGTAGTACAGTGAGGGATTACCTTTCTCTAAAGTAACTAGCAGTGTAACTAGTTACTTTCAGCAGGAGTAACTCAGTACAGTGAGGGATTACTTTTCTCTAAAGTAACTAGCAGTGTAACGAGTTACTTTCAACAGGAGAAACTCAGTAGTACAGTGAGGGATTACCTTTCTCTAAAGTAACTAGCAGTGTAACTAGTTACTTTCAACAGGAGTAACTCAGTACAGTGAGGGATTACCTTTCTCTAAAGTAACTAGCAGTGTAACGAGTTACTTTCAGCAGGAGTAACTCAGTACAGTGAGGGATTACCTTTCTCTAAAGTAACTAGCAGTATAACGAGTTACTTTCAACAGGAGTAACTCAGTACAGTGAGGGATTACCTTTCTCTAAAGTAACTAGCAGTGTAACTAGTTACTTTCAGCAGGAGTAACTCAGTAGTACAGTGAGGGATTACCTTTCTCTAAAGTAACTAGCAGTGTAACGAGTTACTTTCAACAGGAGTAACTCAGTAGTACAGTGAGGGATTACCTTTCTCTAAAGTAACTAGCAGTGTAACGAGTTACTTTCAACAGGAGTAACTCAGTACAGTGAGGGATTACCTTTCTCTAAAGTAACTAGCAGTGTAACTAGTTACTTTCAGCAGGAGTAACTCAGTAGTACAGTGAGGGATTACCTTTCTCTAAAGTAACTAGCAGTGTAACGAGTTACTTTCAACAGGAGTAACTCAGTAGTACAGTGAGGGATTACCTTTCTCTAAAGTAACTAGCAGTGTAACTAGTTACTTTCAACAGGAGTAACTCAGTACAGTGAGGGATTTACCTTTCTCTAAAGTAACTAGCAGTGTAACTAGTTACTTTTCAGCAGGAGTAACTCAGTAGTACAGTGAGGGATTACCTTTCTCTAAAGTAACTAGCAGTGTAACTAGTTACTTTCAACAGGAGTAACTCAGTAGTACAGTGAGGGATTACCTTTCTCTAAAGTAACTAGCAGTGTAACTAGTTACTTTCAACAGGAGTAACTCAGTACAGTGAGGGATTACCTTTCTCTAAAGTAACTAGCAGTGTAACTAGTTACTTTCAGCAGAGTAACTCAGTAGTACAGTGAGGGATTACCTTTCTCTAAAGTAACTAGCAGTGTAACTAGTTACTTTCAACAGGTAGTAACTCAGTAGTACAGTGAGGGATTACCTTTCTCTAAAGTAACTAGCAGTGTAACGAGTTACTTTCAACAGGAGTAACTCAGTACAGTGAGGGATTACCTTTCTCTAAAGTAACTAGCAGTGTAACTAGTTACTTTCAACAGGAGTAACTCAGTACAGTGAGGGATTACCTTTCTCTAAAGTAACTAGCAGTGTAACGAGTTACTTTCAACAGGAGTAACTCAGTAGTACAGTGAGGGATTACCTTTCTCTAAAGTAACTAGCAGTGTAACTAGTTACTTTCAACAGGAGTAACTCAGTAGTACAGTGAGGGATTACCTTTCTCTAAAGTAACTAGCAGTGTAACTAGTTACTTTCAACAGGAGTAACTCAGTAGTACAGTGAGGGATTACCTTTCTCTAAAGTAACTAGCAGTGTAACGAGTTACTTTCAACAGGAGAAACTCAGTAGTACAGTGAGGGATTACCTTTCTCTAAAGTAACTAGCAGTGTAACGAGTTACTTTCAACAGGAGAAACTCAGTAGTACAGTGAGGGATTACCTTTCTCTAAAGTAACTAGCAGTGTAACTAGTTACTTTCAGCAGGAGTAACTCAGTACAGTGAGGGATTACCGTTCTCTAAAGTAACTCTCTCTTGATTTCCTTCTCCCTGAACTCTTTGATATCTTCTCCCTGAACTCTTATCCAATCGGTGAGAGATAACTAATCTCTCCTCGTTTCATTGGTTCTCCTGATTCTGCGGTAATGAGTCGGTCCTATTGCTCTGTAATGATTTCTGTCCAGCTTTTCCATGTGACTTGATACTCGGACAGACTTTTGAGTAACTTATAAACCCTACCCATTGTGGTTGTTGCACGTATCACTACGCCCGGGTTAGACCCCTCACAGAGCTGTAGAGAGCAGATATTGGCCGGTTACTCTGTACGTTGTGATGAGGTCAGGAAACGGGTGAATAATAATAACACACTGTTTCTTTTAGAGATATAGAACTGAAACTATAAAATGACCCTCATCATCCTGTGGAATAAATAAAGCTTTCAGACGTTGCTAAAAATACACTTCAATAAATATAAAAAACACATCGGCTATTTTAATGTGATTATGACTATTTGTGTACTAGTGTTAAATCCTTTTTCTGAACTCAAGTAAAGATTTTAAAATGTCATAAAATCAAAATACATAGATTATCCAAAGTAAGAAAAACATGTGAATTTTAAGAATATATTATTTAGTGAAAGTGTACGGGGAAATAAAGACATCATGGTTTGATCCAGCTGATTTATAACAGAGAATAAATCACAACTTTACAGTTTATACAGTACACACTCCAGCTCTGTAAACGCATTATAAAAGAGTAAAAAGCACTCAAATAAAAAAGACTTTGGACACAAACATATAAACCAAGGATTCAGGTTTAACCTTCATTTTTCATTCTGTACATTTCCATGATCTAATGGACATTAAATATTTCAGCATAATAACTTCATGACAATAAACAGCCTCCATGTTTCATCTGGTCAGACCTGATCAATAGAAACCTGGTCAGACCTGATCAATAGAAACCTGGTCAGACCTGATCAATAAAAACACCAGGTTTACACGCTAACACGCTAACATGCTAACCCCCCCCCCTTTTAAACTAGGGCTGGATCCACAGAGAATAATTTATTTACACTAAAGGTTTTAATATTTCACGGTTTTACATTACTGATCCATGTCGGCGATGAGGAACTGAGACGACTGGTGTTGGATTCATTCATTCAGTCAATCAATCATTCAGTCAATCAATAATTCAGTCAATCATTCAGTCAATCAATCAGTTAGTCAATCATTCAGTCAATCATTCAGTCAATCAATCATTCAGTCAATCAATAATTCAGTCAATCAATCAGTCAATCAATAATTCAGTCAATCATTCAGTCAATCATTCAGTCAATCAATAATTCAGTCAATCATTCAGTCAATTATTCAGTCATTGAGTCATTGAGTCATTGAGTCATTGAGTCATTCAGTCATTGAGTCATTCAGTCATTGAGTCATTCAGTCATTGAGTCATTGAGTCATTGAGTCATTGAGTTACTCAGTCATTGAGTCATTCAGTCATTGAGTCATTGAGTCATTGAGTCATTGAGTTACTCAGTCATTGAGTCATTCAGTCATTGAGTCATTGAGTCATTGAGTTACTCAGTCATTGAGTCATTCAGTCATTGAGTCATTGAGTCATTGAGTCATTCAGTCATTGAGTCATTGAGTCATTGAGTTACTCAGTCATTGAGTCATTCAGTCATTGAGTCATTGAGTCATTCAGTCATTGAGTCATTGAGTCATTGAGTCATTGAGTTACTCAGTCATTGAGTCATTCAGTCATTGAGTCATTCAGTCATTGAGTCATTGAGTCATTGAGTCATTGAGTCATTGAGTTACTCAGTCATTGAGTCATTCAGTCATTGAGTCATTGAGTCATTGAGTCATTGAGTCATTGAGTCATTCAGTCATTCAGTCATTGAGTCATTGAGTCATTGAGTCATTCAGTCATTGAGTCATTCATTCATTGAGTTACTCAGTCATTGAGTATATACTCCAAGGAGAGGCGGGGCTCATGGTGGGAGGCGGGGCTTATGGCGGTAAGCGGGCTTATGGTCCTGGATGATCACGTGATCTTGGTTGAGAGTGGAGCCGTTCTCCACGGAGCATGGGGGACGGATGGTGCTGGATCCAGCTCCTGTTAGCTCTGCAGGTTAGCATTAGCTGCTAACACTTCTTCCTGTTAGCTCTGCAGGTTAGCATTAGCTGCTAACACTTCTTCCTGTTAGCTCTGCAGGTTAGCATTAGCTGCTAGCACTTCTTCCTGTTAGCTCTGCAGGTTAGCATTAGCTGCTAACACTTCTTCCTGTTAGCTCTGCAGGTTAGCATTAGCTGCTAACACTTCTTCCTGTTAGCTCTGCAGGTTAGCATTAGCTGCTAACACTTCTTCCTGTTAGCTCTGCAGGTTAGCATTAGCCGCTAGCCCTCAGTTTATTTCTGTAAACCGTTGTAAACATTTCTACAGGTAAAAAATGTTTTTGGTCCCAGAATGACGTTAAACTACTTTAATATAAATACATTTACACGCTTTGTTTACAGCACTTTATAACGTCAACACTGGAGATGCTGACATCCAAAGGCATTTTGGGTAATGTAGTGTGGTGTCTCACAATGTAAACCCCGCCCCCTCCAGCACATGTGGGCGGGGCTCCAGCTGTGATACTTCCTGTTTCTGACAGCAGGAACCAATGAAAGTCTCTGGATGTTAACTGGGCTCCGCCCCGCACTCGCTCTCCTCCGGGATATCCTGCAGGTCTGGAACAAAACAAAAGACCACCATATTAATACTTATGATATATATATTTATATATATATATTAATACTTATGATATATATATTTATAATAATATATATATATGGATAACATGTTGGTGGGGAGCTGACCTCTCGGGCTGTCGGAGCGAGGAGAGATTTTCTCCCCGTTTGTTTCCTGGACGCCGTCTAATTGGTCGACGGGCTCCTGGGTGGCCAATGGTGCGAGGGGGCGGGGCTCCAACTCCCTGCTTCCACGCCTCCTGCTCACCTGCTGCCACACACACACACACACACACGAGCTTAGCATATTTTACATCTTATGTTATTGACTTCAGTCAGACCCCCCCACAGATATTCATTGTTGACCCACCCCCCCTCGTCATGATATTAGGCTTGTTTGAGATGAGCGAGACCGACGCAGACCTGCGCAATTGCGATCAACGTCTTGCTCGTGCGTTGCATGATGGTCATTTTGTCCGACTTGCTCTGGAGGCTCGCCTACATGAGACGTTGAAATCTCGCGGGACAAAGACGCCCGCAGACTTGAGAGCGAGGCGAGGCGAGGCGGCGCAGTTTCTCTCCCCGGGCTGCGGAAGAGAAATGCTTGATGGGAAACGACTCGCTGGTATCTGGAGCTGAGCGCTCATTGGTGGGTTTTACCCCGTGCTGGAGATGAAGCTCTCCATTGGCTCGCTGGTATCTGGAGCTGAGTGCTCATTGGTGGGTTTTACCCCGTGCTGGAGATGAAGCTCTCCATTGGCTCGCTGGTATCTGGAGCTGAGCGCTCATTGGTGGGTTTTACCCCGTGCTGGAGATGAAGCTCTCCATTGGCTCGCTGGTATCTGGAGCTGAGTGCTCATTGGTGGGTTTTACCCCGTGCTGGAGATGAAGCTCTCCATTGGCTCGCTGGTATCTGGAGCTGAGCGCTCATTGGTGGGTTTTACCCCGTGCTGGAGATGAAGCTCTCCATTGGCTCGCTGGTATCTGGAGCTGAGCGCTCATTGGTGGGTTTCACCCCGTGCTGGAGATGAAGCTCTCCATTGGCTCGCTGGTATCTGGAGCTGAGCGCTCATTGGTGGGTTTTACCCCGTGCTGGAGATGAAGCTCTCCATTGGCTCGCTGGTATCTGGAGCTGAGCGCTCATTGGTGGGTTTTACCCCGTGCTGGAGATGAAGCTCTCCATTGGCTCGCTGGTATCTGGAGCTGAGCGCTCATTGGTGGGTTTTACCCCGTGCTGGAGATGAAGCTCTCCATTGGCTCGCTGGTATCTGGAGCTGAGCGCTCATTGGTGGGTTTTACCCCGTGCTGGAGATGAAGCTCTCCATTGGCTCGCTGGTATCTGGAGTTGAGCGCTCATTGGTGGGTTTTACCCCGTGCTGGAGATGAAGCTCTCTATTGGCTCGGCTAAAGTGTGTTGTTTTGTGTCAGTTTTACGTCGCCACTTCCATTCACATTTTTCATCATTGTTCCACAATGTTTATCATCATGACATTAATATCTATATATTTGTATACTATACTTGCACTGCTTACCGTTGTCAGACTTTATATATCTTAGCATATTCATACAACACACTGTTCATACTAGGCTAGGCTACTGTGTATATAGTGTATTCATACCCCTCACTGTTTATTCATCATTCAATTCATTCTATATTTTATTCTGTAGATTGTGTACATTACTTTTCTCTTTACTGCACTCCTGGTTAGAAGCTAAACTGCATTTCGTTGTCTCAGTACCTGTAATCTGTGCAATATCAATAAAGTTGAATCTAATCTTGAGCAGGAACAAATGTATTCACTTAGTACATATCTGACATTAACGATTAAACACATTTGTGCATTCTTTATAAATGCAAACTGGTCAAGACCACTGACGGAAGTAGTTTTGAAAAGTAACAAGTGGTTCTGTAGGATTCAACCCCCCTTGTATTGATTTGTTTTAAAATGAACAGACACTTAATTTTGTAGTGATATAATAATTGTGGGATTTCTATTGCATCCACTTAATCTGCAACGAAGAACGCCAGCGCAATTTCCGCCAGCGCAAACCGAGTCAAGCCGACTACTAGCTGTCCGACTTCAGACGAGCTTTTTGAGACCGCCCCCGGCTGCAATCGGCTATTCTCGTCTACTTTCGAGGCGAGCCGCAGCTCATCTCAAACAAGCCTACTGGTTTTCACATTTGAATACTTTGTGGACTCACCTGTTCCCCCTTCATGACATCACTGATGTCTCCGTTGCTCCGTCTCCTAGAGCCTGCCCCATCCCTGATTGGCTCCTCCCCCTTCAGGCGCAGACGTGTCACTTCCTCCTGCAGCAGCTCCACCTGTCGCCGCAGAAGTCCCGCCTCCCCCCCCTCCCCTGAGAGAGAGCGGGTGAGGGCGGGGCCTGTGGGCAGGGAGGGGGCAAGGCCTGTGGTGAGTGACAGCTCCAGGATCGAGTCTTGACGAATCACAGCAGCCTGAGGGGAGGAGCGGTCACTTAACAACAATATTTATAATAATAACTAGAGAATGCAATTCCTGAAGAAATTGCTAGTGGGAATGCTTTATGCTGAAAATCTGACGCTAAACTGCTATGCTGAAAAGTAATGTGTAAGAAGAAAGTGAAGAATTTAGATTGAAATGATACATGAACACTGGGGGCTTGAATGTGTGATGAGTGAAGAAAAGAAAGTAAAAAAGCTTGGAAAAGCAGCAGAATATTTGAACTGCAAACTTTTGAACTAACTTGATGGTGAATGATCTGTCGCCGTGCCAACGGCATTTGATGACATCCCATAATACGTTTAGATGTGTGGATGGCTGCATCGTTACCAAACCTGTGAAGTTTTGGGCTGTTTGGAGCATTTTCACTGAAGTTATGAGAAAACCGTGTTTCATGGCGAGCCTTGTGTTACCATGGCAACGGCATTTGAAGAAACCCCATAATTGACGTAGAGCTGTTGAGGGCTGGACCGGTGATATACAAGCGAAGTTTGGAGGACGATCGGACCGTGTCCATTGGACTTACAGCGACATCATGCTTCATGGCGAGTGGTCTGTCGCCATGGCAACGGCATTTGATGACACCCCATAATACGGTTAGATGCGTTGATGGCTGCATCGTTACCAAACCTGTGACATTTTGGGCTGTTTGGAGCATTTTCACTGAAGTTATGAGAAAACCGTGTTTCATGGCGAGCATTGTGTTGCCATGGCAACGGCATTTGAAGAAATCTCAAAACTGTCTCGTAGATGTCTTCACGGCTGGACTGTTAGCACACATGTGAATTTTGAGCACTTTTTGAACATTTTCATAGGAGTTAAAGGGACATCGTGTTTTATGGCGAGGGATGCGTTTCCATGGAAACGGCATATGGTGAGATTTCAGATTTGGCGTAGAGCTGTTGAGGCATGGACCGGTGATATACAAGTGAAGATTGGGGGACGATTGGACCGTGTCCATTGGACTTACAGCGACATCGTGTTTCATGGCGAGTGGTCTGTCGCCATGACAACGGGATTTGATGACACCCCATACTACGCTTAGATGCGTTGATGGCTGCATCGTTACCAAACCTGTGAAGTTTTGGGCCGTTTGGAACATTGTGTGTGAGAGAGAGAGAGTGTGTGTGTCTGTGTGTGGCAGAGAGAGAGAGAGAGAGAGAGAGAGAGAGAGAGAGTGTGTGTGTTTGTGAGAGAGAGAGAGAGAGAGAGAGAGAGAGAGAGAGAGAGAGTGTGTGTGTGAGAGAGAGAGAGAGAGTGTGTGTTTGTGAGAGAGAGAGAGAGAGAGAGAGAGAGAGAGAGAGAGAGAGAGGGAGAGAGGATGAAATGAACAGTTAGAACTGACTGCTGTCAGTTGGAGTGATGACATCATCGTGTTCCATTACACAGGTGTTTATAGTTGAGCTAACGAGGTGTGTAGAGATCAAATGTTTGCATTGTTCTGAATGAGAGATAAACCTCTTACATGTGAACGTTTTGTGGAAGAACGATAACAGATATCTGTGAAATTTCAAAACGTGAAGCATGTCAAGTAAGTTGAGTATCTGAAGTGTAATTTTTGTGTATAATAATAATAATAATATTAATAATGTGGCCTTTTTGGCAGTTTAACTAAAGGTATGCGTCTGCTGCTGTGAGGAAATATCAGCCTGAAATTACAATGGGTTTTAATGGAGATGTTGAACGTTTTTGTCACTTCATGCCCTCAAGAGGCATTTTGTTTAATTATTTTGCTTAATTATTTGTCATTTTTCAAGCTACGAGATGTTTTCCTACGTTTGTCATGAAAAATGATGTCTCAGGAATGTAGGGTTTGGGAATTATGGCAGTTTTAAAAAAAAATATGAAGGCAAATTTCAAGATTTCTTACCCTCTAGCTGTGACATCACGCACTCTGCCTTAACGAGCTGCGCAATGTTAAAGTTAAAATGTTAAAAATGTGATGTATTATGGGATGTATCTCTGGAATTATGGAAGTTATGAATGATAAAAGTAATAGCCTGCGATTCCCGACCGAGCTGAACGTTTTGATGTTTGAACGGAGTTTCTGCGATGTTGAATGTGGGAGAAGACGGACAAAATAAGTCGGCGGAATAATAAACGTTTTGTCCGTAGCATATCATATAGTGGGAATGCTGTATCAGCATTCCCACTATATGATATTGTAGTTTCTCACCTGCAGTGCGTGGAGTTGCGTGCTCAGGCTGACCAGGCGCTGACGGACTTCCTGTGGAGAGAACAGCTGTTAGTTCAACTTCATCTTATAACGTTTCAGCACTCGACTCAAGGTCACATGACATTCTCCTCTCTGCTGACTCTGGTTCCCTCTCCATCTTCACCATCTTCATCATCTTCATCATCTTCATCCTTCTTGACCAACCACTGCCTTTGACACCATTAACCACTCCATCCTCACCTCCTTGAGTCCTTAACACCATTAACCACTCCATCCTCACCTCCTTGAGTCCTTAACACCATTAACCACTCCATCCTCACCTCCTTGAGTCCTTAACACCATTCACCACTCCATCCTCACCTCCTTGAGTCCTTAACACCATTCACCACTCCATCCTCACCTCCTTGAGTCCTTAACACCATTCACCACTCCATCCTCACCTCCTTGAGTCCTTAACACCATTAACCACTCCATCCTCACCTCCTTGAGTCCTTAACACCATTCACCACTCCATCCTCACCTCCTTGAGTCCTTAACACCATTCACCACTCCATCCTCACCTCCTTGAGTCCTTAACACCATTCACCACTCCATCCTCACCTCCTTGAGTCCTTAACACCATTCACCACTCCATCCTCACCTCCTTGAGTCCTTAACACCATTCACCACTCCATCCTCACCTCCTTGAGTCCTTAACACCATTCACCACTCCATCCTCACCTCCTTGAGTCCTTAACACCATTAACCACTCCATCCTCACCTCCTTGAGTCCTTAACACCATTAACCACTCCATCCTCACCTCCTTGAGTCCTTAACACCATTCACCACTCCATCCTCACCTCCTTGAGTCCTTAACACCATTCACCACTCCATCCTCACCTCCTTGAGTCCTTAACACCATTCACCACTCCATCCTCACCTCCTTGAGTCCTTAACACCATTCACCACTCCATCCTCACCTCCTTCAGTCCTTAACACCATTAACCACTCCATCCTCACCTCCTTGAGTCCTTAACACCATTAACCACTCCATCCTCACCTCCTTGAGTCCTTAACACCATTCACCACTCCATCCTCACCTCCTTGAGTCCTTAACACCATTAACCACTCCATCCTCACCTCCTTGAGTCCTTAACACCATTAACCACTCCATCCTCACCTCCTTCAGTCCTTAACACCATTAACCACTCCATCCTCACCTCCTTGAGTCCTTAACACCATTAACCACTCCATCCTCACCTCCTTGAGTCCTTAACACCATTAACCACTCCATCCTCACCTCCTTGAGTCCTTAACACCATTAACCACTCCATCCTCACCTCCTTCAGTCCTTAACACCATTAACCACTCCATCCTCACCTCCTTGAGTCCTTAACACCATTAACCACTCCATCCCCACCTCCTTGAGTCCTTAACACCATTAACCACTCCATCCTCACCTCCTTGAGTCCTTAACACCATTCACCACTCCATCCTCACCTCCTTGAGTCCTTAACACCATTCACCACTCCATCCTCACCTCCTTGAGTCCTTAACACCATTAACCACTCCATCCTCACCTCCTTGAGTCCTTAACACCATTAACCACTCCATCCTCACCTCCTTGAGTCCTTAACACCATTCACCACTCCATCCTCACCTCCTTGAGTCCTTAACACCATTCACCACTCCATCCTCACCTCCTTGAGTCCTTAACACCATTCACCACTCCATCCTCACCTCCTTGAGTCCTTAACACCATTCACCACTCCATCCTCACCTCCTTCAGTCCTTAACACCATTAACCACTCCATCCTCACCTCCTTCAGTCCTTAACACGATTAACCACTCCATCCTCACCTCCTTCAGTCCTTAACACCATTAACCACTCCATCCTCACCTCCTTGAGTCCTTAACACCATTAACCACTCCATCCTCACCTCCTTCAGTCCTTAACACCATTAACCACTCCATCCTCACCTCCTTGAGTCCTTAACACCATTAACCACTCCATCCTCACCTCCTTGAGTCCTTAACACCATTCACCACTCCATCCTCACCTCCTTGAGTCCTTAACACCATTCACCACTCCATCCTCACCTCCTTGAGTCCTTAACACCATTAACCACTCCATCCTCACCTCCTTGAGTCCTTAACACCATTCACCACTCCATCCTCACCTCCTTGAGTCCTTAACACCATTAACCACTCCATCCTCACCTCCTTCAGTCCTTAACACCATTCACCACTCCATCCTCACCTCCT
Source organism: Trematomus bernacchii (assembly GCF_902827165.1). Classification (NCBI taxonomy): domain Eukaryota; kingdom Metazoa; phylum Chordata; class Actinopteri; order Perciformes; family Nototheniidae; genus Trematomus; species Trematomus bernacchii. The sequence continues at coordinate 16,045 of NW_022987341.1, read as the reverse complement.
TGAGTCCTTAACACCATTAACCACTCCATCCTCACCTCATTGAGTCCTTAACACCATTAACCACTCCATCCTCACCTCCTTGAGTCCTTAACACCATTCACCACTCCATCCTCACCTCCTTGAGTCCTTAACACCATTAACCACTCCATCCTCACCTCCTTGAGTCCTTAACACCATTAACCACTCCATCCTCACCTCCTTTCAGACTGATCTGGGACCAGCTCCTAGTTCTGCTGCTATAGACTGAAGACTCTCCTCTTATAGTGAGGGTTCAGACTGATCTGGGACCAGCTCCTAGTTCTGCTGCTATAGACTGAAGACTCTCCTCTTATAGTGAGGGTTCAGACTGATCTGGGACCAGCTCCTAGTTCTGCTGCTATAGACTGAAGACTCTCCTCTTATAGTGAGGGTTCAGACTGATCTGGGACCAGCTCCTAGTTCTGCTGCTATAGACTGAAGACTCTCCTCTTATAGTGAGGGTTCAGACTGATCTGGGACCAGCTCCTAGTTCTGCTGCTATAGACTGAAGACTCTCCTCTTATAGTGAGGGTTCAGACTGATCTGGGACCAGCTCCTAGTTCTGCTGCTATAGACTGAAGACTCTCCTCTTATAGTGAGGGTTCAGACTGATCTGGGACCAGCTCCTAGTTCTGCTGCTATAGACTGAAGACTCTCCTCTTATAGTGAGGGTTCAGACTGACCTGGGACCAGCTCCTAGTTCTGCTGCTATAGACTGACGACTCTCCTCTTATAGTGAGGGTTCAGACTGATCTGGGACCAGCTCCTAGTTCTGCTGCTATAGACTGAAGACTCTCCTCTTATAGTGAGGGTTCAGACTGATCTGGGACCAGCTCCTAGTTCTGCTGCTATAGACTGAAGACTCTCCTCTTATAGTGAGGGTTCAGACTGATCTGGGACCAGCTCCTAGTTCTGCTGCTATAGACTGAAGACTCTCCTCTTATAGTGAGGGTTCAGACTGACCTGGGACCAGCTCCTAGTTCTGCTGCTATAGACTGAAGACTCTCCTCTTATAGTGAGGGTTCAGACTGATCTGGGACCAGCTCCTAGTTCTGCTGCTATAGACTGAAGACTCTCCTCTTATAGTGAGGGTTCAGACTGATCTGGGACCAGCTCCTAGTTCTGCTGCTATAGACTGAAGACTCTCCTCTTATAGTGAGGGTTCAGACTGATCTGGGACCAGCTCCTAGTTCTGCTGCTATAGACTGAAGACTCTCCTCTTATAGTGAGGGTTCAGACTGATCTGGGACCAGCTCCTAGTTCTGCTGCTATAGACTGAAGACTCTCCTCTTATAGTGAGGGTTCAGACTGACCTGGGACCAGCTCCTAGTTCTGCTGCTATAGACTGAAGACTCTCCTCTTATAGTGAGGGTTCAGACTGATCTGGGACCAGCTCCTAGTTCTGCTGCTATAGACTGAAGACTCTCCTCTTATAGTGAGGGTTCAGACTGATCTGGGACCAGCTCCTAGTTCTGCTGCTATAGACTGAAGACTCTCCTCTTATAGTGAGGGTTCAGACTGATCTGGGACCAGCTCCTAGTTCTGCTGCTATAGACTGAAGACTCTCCTCTTATAGTGAGGGTTCAGACTGATCTGGGACCAGCTCCTAGTTCTGCTGCTATAGACTGAAGACTCTCCTCTTATAGTGAGGGTTCAGACTGACCTGGGACCAGCTCCTAGTTCTGCTGCTATAGACTGAAGACTCTCCTCTTATAGTGAGGGTTCAGACTGATCTGGGACCAGCTCCTAGTTCTGCTGCTATAGACTGAAGACTCTCCTCTTATAGTGAGGGTTCAGACTGATCTGGGACCAGCTCCTAGTTCTGCTGCTATAGACTGAAGACTCTCCTCTTATAGTGAGGGTTCAGACTGATCTGGGACCAGCTCCTAGTTCTGCTGCTATAGACTGAAGACTCTCCTCTTATAGTGAGGGTTCAGACTGATCTGGGACCAGCTCCTAGTTCTGCTGCTATAGACTGAAGACTCTCCTCTTATAGTGAGGGTTCAGACTGACCTGGGACCAGCTCCTAGTTCTGCTGCTATAGACTGAAGACTCTCCTCTTATAGTGAGGGTTCAGACTGATCTGGGACCAGCTCCTAGTTCTGCTGCTATAGACTGAAGACTCTCCTCTTATAGTGAGGGTTCAGACTGATCTGGGACCAGCTCCTAGTTCTGCTGCTATAGACTGAAGACTCTCCTCTTATAGTGAGGGTTCAGACTGATCTGGGACCAGCTCCTAGTTCTGCTGCTATAGACTGAAGACTCTCCTCTTATAGTGAGGGTTCAGACTGATCTGGGACCAGCTCCTAGTTCTGCTGCTATAGACTGAAGACTCTCCTCTTATAGTGAGGGTTCAGACTGACCTGGGACCAGCTCCTAGTTCTGCTGCTATAGACTGAAGACTCTCCTCTTATAGTGAGGGTTCAGACTGATCTGGGACCAGCTCCTAGTTCTGCTGCTATAGACTGAAGACTCTCCTCTTATAGTGAGGGTTCAGACTGACCTGGGACCAGCTCCTAGTTCTGCTGCTATAGACTGAAGACTCTCCTCTTATAGTGAGGGTTCAGACTGATCTGGGACCAGCTCCTAGTTCTGCTGCTATAGACTGAAGACTCTCCTCTTATACCCCATTCACACCAACGGTGTTTCGGGGCCGGTTCGGTGCTGGTGCTTGAAAAGCACCGGGTTTCCCTGTTCACACCGCAGCGGAGCCGCCTCTAAGCTCCGGAATCCGGTTCGTTTCGAGCACCAAAAAGTTGTCCGTCTAGAAGCAAGAACCGCATACGTCACGCTTACGTCGGAGGGGGGCGAGATTAACCTGAGCTAACAGTTAAGGCGAGTACGGCAAATAAAAGTTGTAACAAGCAGTAGTGCTGAGCAAAGTGACTAGAACGCAACCACACACTTGTTAAAAAAAACACACTTTATAAAGTCAGGCAACACTAACCAGGCTTCGTGTGATTCTGTTTATTTGTACCTTACTTTGACCATCCGTTCGCTGTTATTGATCATTGTGGAGAGCAGGCAGACGTTTTGTTTGTTATTATAGCAGCTATCGGATGGAATCAATACATGGGCTGCACAGGTTGTCATGTCCGACTATCACAAGTAGAATCATAATGAAAAATACGCCGGTAAAAAGTGCCTGTAGAACACGGCTTAGCAAGTAGTCAGTTTAGCTTCGGTTGCTATGCTAACATCACCCATGTTATACCAGAGAAACTTTCATAACAGCGTTGTGATGCCAAACAGCGTCAATTCAGACTGACACACATTCACTTAAGGGGAACTGGGGATATGTATCAGCTGCTTGTGTGACAGTCAGACAGTGAATAGAGCCGTGTGAGCTAACCCGGAGCTAACGGGAGAATACACTCCAGTGGAAGAGCAGCCAGCACTGCAGCGGTCGCTAAATGAAACACATTAATAAACAATGAACCACGGCACTCTGGAGAAAAGTATAAGGTTGGAGAAGTCCTTATTTAATTTAATCTGGCTTCGTATGATTAAAAGCAACGCAGTCCCCGGCCCGTTGTTGTTGTGAGGTGAGCTCCGTTGGGGAGAAACTCAGCGACGTAAACTGTGACGTCATGACGCAGCAGCGGCAGCACCAGTCGGGCTCTGAGCGGTGTGAAAAGAGCCGGAGCTAAACCGAAGAACCGGTTCTGAACCTGAAAAGCTCTAGAGGAGCTAGAACCGGAGTTGCGTTGGTGTGAAAGGGGTATTATAGTGAGGGTTCAGACTGATCTGGGACCAGCTCCTAGTTCTGCTGCTATAGACTGAAGACTCTCCTCTTATAGTGAGGGTTCAGACTGATCTGGGACCAGCTCCTAGTTCTGCTGCTATAGACTGAAGACTCTCCTCTTATAGTGAGGGTTCAGACTGATCTGGGACCAGCTCCTAGTTCTGCTGCTATAGACTGAAGACTCTCCTCTTATAGTGAGGGTTCAGACTGATCTGGGACCAGCTCCTAGTTCTGCTGCTATAGACTGAAGACTCTCCTCTTATAGTGAGGGTTCAGACTGATCTGGGACCAGCTCCTAGTTCTGCTGCTATAGACTGAAGACTCTCCTCTTATAGTGAGGGTTCAGACTGATCTGGGACCAGCTCCTAGTTCTGCTGCTATAGACTGAAGACTCTCCTCTTATAGTGAGGGTTCAGACTGACCTGGGACCAGCTCCTAGTTCTGCTGCTATAGACTGAAGACTCTCCTCTTATAGTGAGGGTTCAGACTGACCTGGGACCAGCTCCTAGTTCTGCTGCTATAGACTGAAGACTCTCCTCTTATAGTGAGGGTTCAGACTGATCTGGGACCAGCTCCTAGTTCTGCTGCTATAGACTGAAGACTCTCCTCTTATAGTGAGGGTTCAGACTGATCTGGGACCAGCTCCTAGTTCTGCTGCTATAGACTGAAGACTCTCCTCTTATAGTGAGGGTTCAGACTGACCTGGGACCAGCTCCTAGTTCTGCTGCTATAGACTGAAGACTCTCCTCTTATAGTGAGGGTTCAGACTGATCTGGGACCAGCTCCTAGTTCTGCTGCTATAGACTGAAGACTCTCCTCTTATAGTGAGGGTTCAGACTGATCTGGGACCAGCTCCTAGTTCTGCTGCTATAGACTGAAGACTCTCCTCTTATAGTGAGGGTTCAGACTGATCTGGGACCAGCTCCTAGTTCTGCTGCTATAGACTGAAGACTCTCCTCTTATAGTGAGGGTTCAGACTGATCTGGGACCAGCTCCTAGTTCTGCTGCTATAGACTGAAGACTCTCCTCTTATAGTGAGGGTTCAGACTGACCTGGGACCAGCTCCTAGTTCTGCTGCTATAGACTGAAGACTCTCCTCTTATAGTGAGGGTTCAGACTGATCTGGGACCAGCTCCTAGTTCTGCTGCTATAGACTGAAGACTCTCCTCTTATAGTGAGGGTTCAGACTGATCTGGGACCAGCTCCTAGTTCTGCTGCTATAGACTGAAGACTCTCCTCTTATAGTGAGGGTTCAGACTGATCTGGGACCAGCTCCTAGTTCTGCTGCTATAGACTGAAGACTCTCCTCTTATAGTGAGGGTTCAGACTGATCTGGGACCAGCTCCTAGTTCTGCTGCTATAGACTGAAGACTCTCCTCTTATAGTGAGGGTTCAGACTGACCTGGGACCAGCTCCTAGTTCTGCTGCTATAGACTGAAGACTCTCCTCTTATAGTGAGGGTTCAGACTGATCTGGGACCAGCTCCTAGTTCTGCTGCTATAGACTGAAGACTCTCCTCTTATAGTGAGGGTTCAGACTGATCTGGGACCAGCTCCTAGTTCTGCTGCTATAGACTGAAGACTCTCCTCTTATAGTGAGGGTTCAGACTGATCTGGGACCAGCTCCTAGTTCTGCTGCTATAGACTGAAGACTCTCCTCTTATAGTGAGGGTTCAGACTGATCTGGGACCAGCTCCTAGTTCTGCTGCTATAGACTGAAGACTCTCCTCTTATAGTGAGGGTTCAGACTGACCTGGGACCAGCTCCTAGTTCTGCTGCTATAGACTGAAGACTCTCCTCTTATAGTGAGGGTTCAGACTGATCTGGGACCAGCTCCTAGTTCTGCTGCTATAGACTGAAGACTCTCCTCTTATAGTGAGGGTTCAGACTGATCTGGGACCAGCTCCTAGTTCTGCTGCTATAGACTGAAGACTCTCCTCTTATAGTGAGGGTTCAGACTGATCTGGGACCAGCTCCTAGTTCTGCTGCTATAGACTGAAGACTCTCCTCTTATAGTGAGGGTTCAGACTGACCTGGGACCAGCTCCTAGTTCTGCTGCTATAGACTGAAGACTCTCCTCTTATAGTGAGGGTTCAGACTGACCTGGGACCAGCTCCTAGTTCTGCTGCTATAGACTGAAGACTCTCCTCTTATAGTGAGGGTTCAGACTGATCTGGGACCAGCTCCTAGTTCTGCTGCTATAGACTGAAGACTCTCCTCTTATAGTGAGGGTTCAGACTGACCTGGGACCAGCTCCTAGTTCTGCTGCTATAGACTGAAGACTCTCCTCTTATAGTGAGGGTTCAGACTGATCTGGGACCAGCTCCTAGTTCTGCTGCTATAGACTGAAGACTCTCCTCTTATACCCCATTCACACCAACGGTGTTTCGGGGCCGGTTCGGTGCTGGTGCTTGAAAAGCACCGGGTTTCCCTGTTCACACCGCAGCGGAGCCGCCTCTAAGCTCCGGAATCCGGTTCGTTTCGAGCACCAAAAAGTTGTCCGTCTAGAAGCAAGAACCGCATACGTCACGCTTACGTCGGAGGGGGGCGAGATTAACCTGAGCTAACAGTTAAGGCGAGTACGGCAAATAAAAGTTGTAACAAGCAGTAGTGCTGAGCAAAGTGACTAGAACGCAACCACACACTTGTTAAAAAAAACACACTTTATAAAGTCAGGCAACACTAACCAGGCTTCGTGTGATTCTGTTTATTTGTACCTTACTTTGACCATCCGTTCGCTGTTATTGATCATTGTGGAGAGCAGGCAGACGTTTTGTTTGTTATTATAGCAGCTATCGGATGGAATCAATACATGGGCTGCACAGGTTGTCATGTCCGACTATCACAAGTAGAATCATAATGAAAAATACGCCGGTAAAAAGTGCCTGTAGAAAACTGCTTAGCAAGTAGTCAGTTTAGCTTCGGTTGCTATGCTAACATCACCCATGTTATACCAGAGAAACTTTCATAACAGCGTTGTGATGCCAAACAGCGTCAATTCAGACTGACACACATTCACTTAAGGGGAACTGGGGATATGTATCAGCTGCTTGTGTGACAGTCAGACAGTGAATAGAGCCGTGTGAGCTAACCCGGAGCTAACGGGAGAATACACTCCAGTGGAAGAGCAGCCAGCACTGCAGCGGTCGCTAAATGAAACACATTAATAAACAATGAACCACGGCACTCTGGAGAAAAGTATAAGGTTGGAGAAGTCCTTATTTAATTTAATCTGGCTTCGTATGATTAAAAGCAACGCAGTCCCCGGCCCGTTGTTGTTGTGAGGTGAGCTCCGTTGGGGAGAAACTCAGCGACGTAAACTGTGACGTCATGACGCAGCAGCGGCAGCACCAGTCGGGCTCTGAGCGGTGTGAAAAGAGCCGGAGCTAAACCGAAGAACCGGTTCTGAACCTGAAAAGCTCTAGAGGAGCTAGAACCGGAGTTGCGTTGGTGTGAAAGGGGTATTATAGTGAGGGTTCAGACTGATCTGGGACCAGCTCCTAGTTCTGCTGCTATAGACTGAAGACTCTCCTCTTATAGTGAGGGTTCAGACTGATCTGGGACCAGCTCCTAGTTCTGCTGCTATAGACTGAAGACTCTCCTCTTATAGTGAGGGTTCAGACTGATCTGGGACCAGCTCCTAGTTCTGCTGCTATAGACTGAAGACTCTCCTCTTATAGTGAGGGTTCAGACTGATCTGGGACCAGCTCCTAGTTCTGCTGCTATAGACTGAAGACTCTCCTCTTATAGTGAGGGTTCAGACTGATCTGGGACCAGCTCCTAGTTCTGCTGCTATAGACTGAAGACTCTCCTCTTATAGTGAGGGTTCAGACTGATCTGGGACCAGCTCCTAGTTCTGCTGCTATAGACTGAAGACTCTCCTCTTATAGTGAGGGTTCAGACTGATCTGGGACCAGCTCCTAGTTCTGCTGCTATAGACTGAAGACTCTCCTCTTATAGTGAGGGTTCAGACTGACCTGGGACCAGCTCCTAGTTCTGCTGCTATAGACTGAAGACTCTCCTCTTATAGTGAGGGTTCAGACTGATCTGGGACCAGCTCCTAGTTCTGCTGCTATAGACTGAAGACTCTCCTCTTATAGTGAGGGTTCAGACTGATCTGGGACCAGCTCCTAGTTCTGCTGCTATAGACAGTGATGCAAACACAGGTATGGTGAAAAAAGAGAGAACTATTGGAAGCAGGAAAGAAACAGCGCTGTAATGCTTCAATGAACTGGCTATTCTTTATCATGTACTCAGATCAATAGGAGACAGAGATGTTAAGTTATAAATCAAGGGTTTTTATTATTATTTACACCAGGGGTGGGGAACCTTTTTCCTTTACATTTTTACAACATCCTCCGAGGGCCGTACAAATTATTGAACTCAACCTCTGCTTAAAAAAAATCAAATCAAATCCCATTCATTTGCCTTTCTTTCATGCTGTGCAAAGAAAAAGCAACCTCTAAATCCAGATATCTCACCATGACTCGCACATGCATGCACGTGCACGGTGTGGCATGCATGCACGTGCACGGTGTGGCATGCATGCACGTGCACGGTGTGGCATGCATGCACGTGCACGGTGTGGCATGACCACCAAAACAGAAAGATATGGACACAAGATGTGTGCAAATGTATTTAGTTTCCTATCCATGTGGACCTGATTTAAGTGGTGGGGGACCTAACCTCCTCTAAGAGGGACCTCACCTCCTCTAGGGGGGACCTAACCTCCTCTAGGAGGGACCTCACCTCCTCTAGGGGGGACCTCACCTCCTCTAGGGGGGGACCTAACCTCCTCTAGGGGGGACCTAACCTCCTCTAGGGGGGGAACTAACCTCCTCTAGGGGGGACCTAACCTCCTCTAGGGGGGGACCTAACCTCCTCTAGGGGGGACCTAACCTCCTCTAGGGGGGGACCTAACCTCCTCTAGGGGGGGACCTAACCTCCTCTAGGGGGGGAACTAACCTCCTCTAGGGGGGACCTAACCTCCTCTAGGGGGGGACCTAACCTCCTCTAGGGGGGGAACTAACCTCCTCTAGGGGGGGACCTAACCTCCTCTAGGGGGGGAACTAACCTCCTCTAGGGGGGTCCTCACCTCCTCTAGGGGGGTCCTAACCTCCTCTAGGGGGGACCTAACCTCCTCTAGGGGGGGTCCGGGGGTATGCTCCCCCGGGAAGATTTATTTTTTAAATATTGAAGTTAAAAGCATCAATCTGGTGCACTTTGAGAGCAAAAAGAAGAGATCTATGGAAACATCTCTCAACACCAGATGAAACAGAACTGGAAGCAGATTTTTCTTTTTGGATATTTTACAAATCACTCCTCTTTCAAACTCTATTCTTGTTATTTTTAACAACTTTTTTGTTTCTGTCATATAGTATTTTATACCTGTTTTTCATTTAGTCTCTAATGTCTCATTAATAACTATAATGATCATATCAAGGTGTGCCTTAACCTCACTGAGCTGAGGTTATTTGAGCCTCTCAGGAGAGAGCTCTCTTCCACCTGGTTGTAGAAAAGCTGTTTAAATTCGATAGCATAGCTAGCTAACCAGATGCTAATAACAACAGATCTCCACTGTGCTTACAACTAAAGACACAGCCACGCAGACACTGCGGCATGCGTACGGCTCCTTATGGGTACTGGCATATTTGAAGAGCTGGAGCGGCGTTCCGGTGCTCTCCGTCAGCACTCTAGTCTACACTCCTTTCAGACGAGACATATACCACGTGAAGACACGTTACGCTCGTGTTGTGTTCAAGGAACCTGTCCTTGGCCAGGAAAAACAGGCACTCGCTTGTTTAATTATTTTGCAGTCTAGATTTCTTCTTCTTTTTTGAAGTGAGAAGTTGTCCGTCCGATGGACGGACGGACTCCCCCCACCCCCAAAACGAAAACTCTTCGGTTCTCCACGAATTACACAAGTCACTCAAATCAGCGTTAAAAAAGCGGGAGGAGCCGAAAAGCGACTAATTTGCATCACTGTATAGACTGAAGACTCTCCTCTTATAGTGAGTTCTGGTTCAGGCTGACCTGGGACCAGCTGCTAGTTATGCTGGTTCAGGCTGACCTGGGACCAGCTGCTAGTTATGCTGGTTCAGGCTGACCTGGGACCAGCTGCTAGTTATGCTGGTTCAGTAAAGACTCCCTGTTGATAAAGGGTTGTTGTAATGGTTGTTATTATTATGGTTACCTGGTTGAGGGATCGTTCCTGCAGCTGGTTACCGTTTCTGTCCTGAAACAGAAAACATGTTTAGCCCTAACATGGCCATTCTCAGATTAAAATGGAAAATAAGAACATTATAAATATATATCATTTACCTTCGAAGAGATATTTGAATCAAAAGAACCGTTCAGAGATCCAGAGTCACCGTCTGAGAGACAGACAGGCAGAGAGACAGAGAGACAGGCAGTGATGTTAATAATAAATCAGATCTCTTATTAAGTGAACAGACAGGTTATCGTGTTTCAGACTCACTGCTGAGCTCCTGGCTGCCATTGGTCACATTCTTCTGGAGACTCGAATCCAGCAGCAGCTCACTGAGCCTGTCCACTGAAACATAACACAGATCTGAGGTCAGTCTGAAACATAACACAGATCTGAGGTCAGTCTGAAACATAACACAGATCTGAGGTCAGTCTGAAACATAACAGTACTGAGGTCAGTCTGAAACATAACAGTACTGAGGTCAGTCTGAAACATAACACAGATCTGAGGTCAGTCTGAAACATAACACAGTGCTGAGGTCAGTCTGAAACATAACACAGATCTGAGGTCAGTCTGAAACATAACACAGATCTGAGGTCAGTCTGAAACATAACACAGATCTGAGGTCAGTCTGAAACATAACAGTACTGAGGTCAGTCTGAAACATAACAGTACTGAGGTCAGTCTGAAACATAACACAGATCTGAGGTCAGTCTGAAACATAACACAGTGCTGAGGTCAGTCTGAAAGATAACAGTACTGAGGTCAGTCTGAAACATAACACAGTGCTGAGGTCAGTCTGAAACATAACACAGATCTGAGGTCAGTCTGAAACATAACACAGATCTGAGGTCAGTCTGAAACATAACACAGATCTGAGGTCAGTCTGAAGCAGGTTACTCTGTAACAGTACTGAGGTCAGTCTGAAGCAGGTTACTCTGTAACAGTACTGAGGTCAGTCTGAAGCAGGTTACTCTGTAACAGATCTGAGGTCAGTCTGAAGAAGGTTACTCTGTAACAGTACTGAGGTCAGTCTGAAGCAGGTTACTCTGTAACAGTACTGAGGTCAGTCTGAAGCAGGTTACTCTGTAACAGTACTGAGGTCAGTCTGAAGCAGGTTACTCTGTAACAGTACTGAGGTCAGTCTGAAGCAGGTTACTCTGTAACAGATCTGAGGTCAGTATGAAGCAGGTTACTCTGTAACAGATCTGAGGTCAGTATGAAGCAGGTTACTCTGTAACAGTACTGAGGTCAGTCTGAAGCAGGTTACTCTGTAACAGATCTGAGGTCAGTCTGAAACAGGTTACTCTGTAACAGTACTGAGGTCAGTCTGAAGCAGGTTACTCTGTAACAGATCTGAGGTCAGTCTGAAGCAGGTTACTCTGTAACAGTACTGAGGTCAGTCTGAAACAGGTTACTCTGTAACAGATCTGAGGTCAGTCTGAAGCAGGTTACTCTGTAACAGATCTGAGGTCAGTCTGAAGCAGGTTACTCTGTAACAGATCTGAGGTCAGTCTGAAGCAGGTTACTCTGTAACAGTACTGAGGTCAGTCTGAAGCAGGTTACTCTGTAACAGTACTGAGGTCAGTCTGAAGCAGGTTACTCTGTAACAGATCTGAGGTCAGTCTGAAGCAGGTTACTCTGTAACAGATCTGAGGTCAGTATGAAGCAGGTTACTCTGTAACAGTACTGAGGTCAGTCTGAAGCAGGTTACTCTGTAACAGTACTGAGGTCAGTCTGAAGCAGGTTACTCTGTAACAGATCTGAGGTCAGTCTGAAGCAGGTTACTCTGTAACAGTACTGAGGTCAGTCTGAAGCAGGTTACTCTGTAACAGATCTGAGGTCAGTCTGAAGCAGGTTACTCTGTAACAGGGTTAGGGTTAGAGGAGGTGCCTCACCTTCAGCGATGGAGGTGAGGAGGAGCTGCTCCGCCTGAGGAGCAGCAGAGGAGTTTGCTCTGAACAGGTTCCTGCAGGAGGAAGAGGAGGAGGAGCTGATCTCCTCCTCTTCCTCTCCTCCTCCTCTTCCTGTGGCCTCCACCAGGTCAGAGAACAGAGTCACTCGCTCCTGCAGGAGCTCCAGCACCTCCCGGTCCTTCTGCTGGATGTCCGCTGGGGGAGGAGACATGTTAGAGAGGATGAGGAGGATGAGGAGGAAGAGGAGGAGGAAAAGGAGGAGGAAGAGGATGAGGAGGAAGAGGAGGAGGAAAAGGAGGAGGAGGAGGAGGAGGAGGAGGAGGAGGAGGAGGAGGAGGAGGAGGAGGAGGAGGAGGAAGAAGAGAAGGAGGACCATTACCTCTGAGTCTGCGCAGTAAAGCTTTGTCTTCAGTCTCGATGAGAGGAAACTCATCTCTGGATGGACAGCTGAGGACGAAACACAAGTCAACTACTGCAGTACTACTGGTACTACCTCAGAGTACTAATGGTACTACCTCAGTACTACTGGTACTACCTCAGAGTACTAATGGTACTACCTCAGTACTAATGGTACTACCTCAGTACTAATGGTACTACCTCAGTACTAATGGTACTACCTCAGTACTACTGGTACTACCTCAGAGTACTAATGGTACTACCTCAGTACTACTGGTACTACCTCAGAGTACTAATGGTACTACCTCAGTACTAATGGTACTACCGCAGTACTAATGGTACTACCTCAGTACTAATGGTACTACCTCAGTACTACTGGTACTACCTCAGAGTACTAATGGTACTACCTCAGTACTACTGGTACTACCTCAGAGTACTAATGGTACTACCTCAGTACTAATGGTACTACCTCAGTACTAATGGTACTACCGCAGTACTAATGGTACTACCTCAGTACTAATGCTACTACCTCAGTACTAATGGTACTACCTCAGTACTAATGGTACTACCTCAGTACTAATGCTACTACCTCAGTACTAATGGTACTACCTCAGAGTACTACTGGTACTACCTCAGAGTACTAATGGTACTACCTCAGTACTAATGGTACTACCTCAGAGTACTACTGGTACTACCTCAGTACTACTGGTACTACCTCAGAGTACTACTGGTACTACCTCAGTACTACTGGTACTACCTCAGAGTACTAATGGTACTACCTCAGTACTAATGGTACTACCTCAGTACTAATGGTACTACCGCAGTACTAATGGTACTACCTCAGTACTAATGCTACTACCTCAGTACTAATGGTACTACCTCAGTACTAATGGTACTACCTCAGTACTAATGCTACTACCTCAGTACTAATGGTACTACCTCAGAGTACTACTGGTACTACCTCAGAGTACTAATGGTACTACCTCAGTACTAATGGTACTACCTCAGAGTACTACTGGTACTACCTCAGTACTACTGGTACTACCTCAGAGTACTACTGGTACTACCTCAGTACTACTGGTACTACCTCAGAGTACTACTGGTACTACCTCAGAGTACTACTGGTACTACCTCATACTACCTCAGTACTACTGGTACTACCTCAGAGTACTAATGGTACTACCTCAGTACTAATGGTACTACCTCAGTACTAATGGTACTACCGCAGTACTAATGGTACTACCTCAGTACTAATGCTACTACCTCAGTACTAATGGTACTACCTCAGAGTACTACTGGTACTACCTCAGAGTACTAATGGTACTACCTCAGTACTACTGGTACTACCTCAGAGTACTAATGGTACTACCTCAGTACTAATGGTACTACCTCAGTACTAATGGTACTACCTCAGTACTAATGGTACTACCTCAGTACTAATGCTACTACCTCAGAGTACTACTGGTACTACCTCAGAGTACTACTGGTACTACCTCAGAGTACTAATGGTACTACCTCAGTACTACTGGTACTACCTCAGTACTAATGGTACTACCGCAGTACTAATGGTACTACCTCAGAGTACTAATGGTACTACCTCAGTACTAATGGTACTACCTCAGTACTAATGGTACTACCTCAGTACTAATGCTACTACCTCAGAGTACTAATGCTACTACCTCAGTACTAATGCTACTACCGCAGTACTAATGGTACTACCTCAGAGTACTAATGGTACTACCTCAGTACTAATGGTACTACCTTGGTACTACCTCAGTACTAATGGTACTACCTCAGAGTACTAATGCTACTACCTCAGTACTAATGCTACTACAGCAGTACTAATGGTACTACCTCAGAGTACTAATGGTACTACCTCAGTACTAATGGTACTACCTCAGAGTACTAATGGTACTACTTCAGTACTAATGGTACTACCTCAGAGTACTAATGGTACTACCTCAGTACTAATGGTACTACCTCAGTACTAATGGTACTACCTCAGAGTACTAATGGTACTACCTCAGTACTAATGCTACTACCGCAGTACTAATGGTACTACCTCAGTACTAATGGTACTACCTCAGTACTAATGCTACTACCGCAGTACTAATGGTACTACCTCAGTACTAATGCTACTACCTCAGTACTAATGCTACTACCTCAGTACTAATGGTACTACCTCAGTACTAATGCTACTACCTCAGAGTACTAATGGTACTACCTCAGTACTAATGCTACTACCTCAGAGTACTAATGGTACTACCTCAGTACTAATGGTACTACCTCAGAGTACTAATGGTACTACCTCAGTACTAATGCTACTACCGCAGTACTAATGGTACTACCTCAGTACTAATGGTACTACCTCAGTACTAATGCTACTACCGCAGTACTAATGGTACTACCTCAATACTAATGGTACTACCTCAGTACTAATGCTACTACCTCAGTACTAATGGTACTACCTCAGTACTAATGGTACTACCTCAGTACTAATGCTACTACCTCAGTACTAATGCTACTACCTCAGAGTACTAATGGTACTACCTCAGTACTAATGCTACTACCGCAGTACTAATGGTACTACCTCAGAGTACTAATGGTACTACCTCAGAGTACTAATGGTACTACCTCAGTAGTACTAATGGTACTACCTCAGTACTAATGGTACTACCGCAGTACTAATGGTACTACCTCAGAGTACTAATGCTACTACCTCAGTACTAATGCTACTACCTCAGTACTAATGCTACTACCTCAGTACTAATGCTACTACCTCAGAGTACTAATGGTACTACCTCAGTACTAATGCTACTACCTCAGTACTAATGCTACTACCTCAGAGTACTAATGGTACTACCTCAGAGTACTAATGGTACTACCTCAGAGTACTAATGCTACTACCTCAGTACTAATGCTACTACCTCAGTACTAATGCTACTACCTCAGAGTACTAATGGTACTACCTCAGTACTAATGCTACTACCTCAGTACTAATGCTACTACCTCAGAGTACTAATGGTACTACCTCAGAGTACTAATGGTACTACCTCAGAGTACTAATGCTACTACCTCAGTACTAATGCTACTACCTCAGTACTAATGCTACTACCTCAGAGTACTAATGGTACTACCTCAGTACTAATGCTACTACCTCAGTACTAATGGTACTACCTCAGTACTAATGCTACTACCGCAGTACTAATGGTACTACCTCAGAGTACTAATGGTACTACCTCAGTACTAATGGTACTACCTCAGAGTACTAATGGTACTACCTCAGTACTAATGCTACTACCGCAGTACTAATGGTACTACCTCAGTACTAATGGTACTACCTCAGTACTAATGCTACTACCGCAGTACTAATGCTACTACCGCAGTACTAATGCTACTACCTCAGTACTAATGGTACTACCTCAGTACTAATGCTACTACCTCAGTACTAATGCTACTACCTCAGAGTACTAATGGTACTACCTCAGTACGAATGGTACTACCTCAGTACTAATGGTACTGCCGCAGTACTAATGGTACTACCGCAGTACTAATGGTACTACCGCAGTACTTATGGTACTACCTCACTACTACTGGTACTACCGCAGTACTAGCAGTACTATGACTGAGTACTAGCAGCTGAATACTACTCACCTGCCGGCCGCCTGCTGGATCTGGCTCGTCACTGATACTTATGGTACTACCTCAGTACTAGCAGCTCTACATGTACTCTGGCTGAATAATATATGTACTCTGACTGAGT
>NW_022987340.1:22500-30870 GCF_902827165.1 Trematomus bernacchii | reverse complement strand
GAGAGCGTTCAGAGACAGAGAGAGGCGTTCAGAGACAGAGAGGCGTTCAGAGACAGAGAGAGGCGTTCAGGGACAGAGAGGCGTTCAGGGACAGAGAGGGGCGTTCAGAGACAGAGAGAGGCGTTCAGAGACAGAGAGAGGCGTTCAGGGACAGAGAGGCGTTCAGGGACAGAGAGGCGTTCAGGGACAGAGAGACGTTCAGGGACAGAGAGGCGTTCAGGGACAGAGAGACGTTCAGGGACAGAGAGGCGTTCAGAGACAGAGAGAGAGGCGTTCAGGGACAGAGAGGCGTTCAGAGACAGAGAGGCGTGCAGGGACAGAGAGGGGCGTCAGACAGAGAGGCGTTCAGAGACAGAGAGAGGCGTTCAGGGACAGAGAGGCGTTCAGGGACAGAGAGAGGCGTTCAGGGACAGAGAGGGCGTTGAGGACAGAGGGAAGAAAGGACTTTCAGAGACAGAGAGAGACGTTCAGGGACAGAGAGAGACGTTCAGAGACAGAGAGAGGCGTCCAGGGACAGAGAGGCGTCCAGGGAATGAGAGAGGCGTTGAGGGACAGAGAGACTTTCAGAGACAGAGAGAGACGTTCAGGGACAGAGAGAGGCGTTCAGAGACAGAGAGGCGTTCAGGGACAGAGAGGCGTTCAGGGACAGAGAGAGCGTTACAGAGACAGAGAGACGTTCAGGGACAGAGAGGGGCATTCATCATTTCAGAGACAGAGAGAGGCGTTCAGGGACAGAGAGGCGTTTCAGAGACAGAGAGAGGCGTTCAGGGACAGAGAGGCGTTCAGAGACAGAGAGAGGCGTTCAGGGAACAGAGAGCGCGTTCAGGGACAGAGAGGGGCGTTCAGAGACAGAGAGAGGCGTTCAGGGACAGAGAGGCGTTCAGAGACAGAGACAGGCATTCAGGGACAGAGAGGCGTTCAGGGACAGAGAGGCGTTCAGGGACAGAGAGGCGTTCAGGGACAGAGAGAGGCGTTCAGGGACAGAGAGGCATTCAGAGACAGAGAGAGGCGTTCAGGGACAGAGAGGCATTCAGAGACAGAGAGAGGCGTTCAGGGACAGAGAGGCATTCAGAGACAGAGAGAGGCGTTCAGGGACAGAGAGGCGTTCAGGGACAGAGAGGGGCTTTCAGAGACAGAGAGAGGCGTTCAGGGACAGAGAGGCGTTCAGAGACAGAGAGAGGCGTTCAGGGACAGAGAGGCGTTCAGGGACAGAGAGGCGTTCAGGGACAAAGAGGCGTTCAGGGACAGAGAGGGGCGTTCAGAGCCAGAGAGAGGCGTTCAGGGACAGAGAGGGGCGTTTAAAGACAGAGAGAGGCATTCAGGGACAGAGAGGCGTTCAGGGACAGAGATAGACGTTCAGAGACAGAGAGAGGCGTTCAGGGACAGAGAGACGTTCAGGGACAGAGAGAGGCGTTCAGAGACAGAGAGAGGCGTTCAGGGACAGAGAGGCGTTCAGGGACAGAGAGACGTTCAGGGACAGAGAGGGGCGTTCAGGGACGGAGAGGCGTTCAGGGACAGAGAAGCGTTCAGGGACAGAGAGAGGCGTTCAGAGACAGAGAGAGGCGTTCAGGGACAGAGAGGCGTTCAGGGACAGAGAGACGTTCAGGGACAGAGAGGGGCGTTCAGAGACAGAGAGAGGCGTTCAGGGACAGAGAGGCGTTCAGGGACAGAGAGACGTTCAGGGACAGAGAGGGGCGTTCAGAGACAGAGAGGCGTTCAGAGACAGAGAGAGGCGTTCAGGGACAGAAAGGCGTTCAGGGACAGAGAGACGTTCAGGGACAGAGAGACGTTCAGGGACAGAGAGGGGCGTTCAGAGACAGAGAGGCGTTCAGAGACAGAGAGAGGCGTTCAGGGACAGAGAGGCGTTCAGGGACAGAGAGGGGCGTTCAGAGACAGAGAGGCGTTCAGAGACAGAGAGAGGCGTTCAGAGACAGAGAGGCGTTCAGGGACGGAGAGGCGTTCAGGGACAGAGAGGGGCGTTCAGAGACAGAGAGGCGTTCAGAGACAGAGAGAGGCGTTCAGAGACAGAGAGGCGTTCAGAGACAGAGAGAGGCGTTCAGGGACAGAGAGGCGTTCAGGGACAGAGAGGCGTTCAGGGACAGAGAGGGGCGTTCAGAGACAGAGAGGCGTTCAGAGACAGAGAGAGGTGTTCAGGGACAGAGAGGCGTTCAGGGACAGAGAGGCGTTCAGGGACAGAGAGACGTTCAGGGACAGAGAGGCGTTCAGGGACAGAGAGACGTTCAGGGACAGAGAGGGGCGTTCAGAGACAGAGAGAGGCGTTCAGGGACAGAGAGGCGTTCAGAGACAGAGAGGCGTGCAGGGACAGAGAGGGGCGTTCAGAGACAGAGAGGCGTTCAGGGACAGAGAGAGGCGTTCAGGGACAGAGAGGCGTTCAGGGACAGAGAGAGGCGTTCAGGGACAGAGAGGCGTTGAGGGACAGAAAGACTTTCAGAGACAGAGAGACGTTCAGGGACAGAGAGAGACGTTCAGAGACAGAGAGAGGCGTCCAGGGACAGAGAGGCGTCCAGGGACAGAGAGAGGCGTTCAGGGACAGAGAGGCGTTGAGGGACAGAGAGACTTTCAGAGACAGAGAGAGACTTTCAGGGACAGAGAGAGGCGTTCAGAGACAGAGAGGCGTTCAGGGACAGAGAGGCGTTCAGGGACAGAGAGAGGCGTTCAGAGACAGAGAGACGTTCAGGGACAGAGAGGGGCATTCAGAGACAGAGAGAGGCGTTCAGGGACAGAGAGGCGTTCAGAGACAGAGAGAGGCGTTCAGAGACAGAGAGGCGTTCAGAGACAGAGAGAGGCGTTCAGGGACAGAGAGGCGTTCAGGGACAGAGAGGGGCGTTCAGAGACAGAGAGGCGTTCAGAGACAGAGAGAGGTGTTCAGGGACAGAGAGGCGTTCAGGGACAGAGAGGCGTTCAGGGACAGAGAGACGTTCAGGGACAGAGAGGCGTTCAGGGACAGAGAGACGTTCAGGGACAGAGAGGGGCGTTCAGAGACAGAGAGAGGCGTTCAGGGACAGAGAGGCGTTCAGAGACAGAGAGGCGTGCAGGGACAGAGAGGGGCGTTCAGAGACAGAGAGGCGTTCAGGGACAGAGAGAGGCGTTCAGGGACAGAGAGGCGTTCAGGGACAGAGAGAGGCGTTCAGGGACAGAGAGGCGTTGAGGGACAGAAAGACTTTCAGAGACAGAGAGACGTTCAGGGACAGAGAGAGACGTTCAGAGACAGAGAGAGGCGTCCAGGGACAGAGAGGCGTCCAGGGACAGAGAGAGGCGTTCAGGGACAGAGAGGCGTTGAGGGACAGAGAGACTTTCAGAGACAGAGAGAGACGTTCAGGGACAGAGAGAGGCGTTCAGAGACAGAGAGGCGTTCAGGGACAGAGAGGCGTTCAGGGACAGAGAGAGGCGTTCAGAGACAGAGAGACGTTCAGGGACAGAGAGGGGCATTCAGAGACAGAGAGAGGCGTTCAGGGACAGAGAGGCGTTCAGAGACAGAGAGAGGCGTTCAGGGACAGAGAGGCGTTCAGAGACAGAGAGAGGCGTTCAGGGACAGAGAGGCGTTCAGGGACAGAGAGGGGCGTTCAGAGACAGAGAGAGGCGTTCAGGGACAGAGAGGCGTTCAGAGACAGAGACAGGCATTCAGGGACAGAGAGGCGTTCAGGGACAGAGAGGCGTTCAGGGACAGAGAGGCGTTCAGGGACAGAGAGAGGCGTTCAGGGACAGAGAGGCATTCAGAGACAGAGAGAGGCGTTCAGGGACAGAGAGGCATTCAGAGACAGAGAGAGGCGTTCAGGGACAGAGAGGCATTCAGAGACAGAGAGAGGCGTTCAGGGACAGAGAGGCGTTCAGGGACAGAGAGGGGCTTTCAGAGACAGAGAGAGGCGTTCAGGGACAGAGAGGCGTTCAGAGACAGAGAGAGGCGTTCAGGGACAGAGAGGCGTTCAGGGACAGAGAGGCGTTCAGGGACAAAGAGGCGTTCAGGGACAGAGAGGGGCGTTCAGAGCCAGAGAGAGGCGTTCAGGGACAGAGAGGGGCGTTTAAAGACAGAGAGAGGCATTCAGGGACAGAGAGGCGTTCAGGGACAGAGATAGACGTTCAGAGACAGAGAGAGGCGTTCAGGGACAGAGAGACGTTCAGGGACAGAGAGAGGCGTTCAGAGACAGAGAGAGGCGTTCAGGGACAGAGAGGCGTTCAGGGACAGAGAGACGTTCAGGGACAGAGAGGGGCGTTCAGAGACAGAGAGAGGCGTTCAGGGACAGAGAGGCGTTCAGAGACAGAGAGAGGCGTTCAGGGACAGAGAGGCGTTCAGGGACAGAGAGGCGTTCAGGGACAGAGAGGCGTTCAGGGACGGAGAGGCGTTCAGGGACAGAGAAGCGTTCAGGGACAGAGAGAGGCGTTCAGAGACAGAGAGAGGCGTTCAGGGACAGAGAGGCGTTCAGGGACAGAGAGACGTTCAGGGACAGAGAGGGGCGTTCAGAGACAGAGAGAGGCGTTCAGGGACAGAGAGGCGTTCAGGGACAGAGAGACGTTCAGGGACAGAGAGGGCCGTTCAGAGACAGAGAGGCGTTCAGAGACAGAGAGAGGCGTTCAGGGACAGAGAGGCGTTCAGGGACAGAGAGACGTTCAGGGACAGAGAGACGTTCAGGGACAGAGAGGGGCGTTCAGAGACAGAGAGGCGTTCAGAGACAGAGAGAGGCGTTCAGGGACAGAGAGGCGTTCAGGGACAGAGAGGGGCGTTCAGAGACAGAGAGGCGTTCAGAGACAGAGAGAGGCGTTCAGAGACAGAGAGGCGTTCAGGGACGGAGAGGCGTTCAGGGACAGAGAGGGGCGTTCAGAGACAGAGAGGCGTTCAGAGACAGAGAGAGGCGTTCAGAGACAGAGAGGCGTTCAGAGACAGAGAGAGGCGTTCAGGGACAGAGAGGCGTTCAGGGACAGAGAGGCGTTCAGGGACAGAGAGGGGCGTTCAGAGACAGAGAGGCGTTCAGAGACAGAGAGAGGTGTTCAGGGACAGAGAGGCATTCAGGGACAGAGAGGCGTTCAGGGACAGAGAGACGTTCAGGGACAGAGAGGCGTTCAGGGACAGAGAGACGTTCAGGGACAGAGAGGGGCGTTCAGAGACAGAGAGAGGCGTTCAGGGACAGAGAGGCGTTCAGAGACAGAGAGGCGTTCAGGGACAGAGAGGGGCGTTCAGAGACAGAGAGAGGCGTTCAGGGACAGAGAGGCGTTCAGAGACAGAGAGGCGTTCAGAGACAGAGAGGCGTTCAGGGACAGAGAGACGTTCAGGGACAGAGAGGGGCGTTCAGAGACAGAGAGAGGCGTTCAGGGACAGAGAGGCGTTCAGAGACAGAGAGGCGTTCAGAGACAGAGAGGCGTTCAGGGACAGAGAGACTTTCAGAGACAGAGAGAGGCGTTCAGGGACAGAGAGGCGTGCTTGTTACCTGCGTCCTGACGGCATGCCCTGCACCTGCAGCCAGGAGTCGTCTACAGGTGGAGGCATGGAGGTGGTGATGGTGGAGGTGCTGATGTCCCCGATGATGTGCAGCCCTTCCTTCAGAGCGTGGTACATCTTCAGCATCTCGTCACGGTGCTGAGCCTGAGACACAGATCTGAGGTCAGAGGCGGGGACATCTCCTCATAGACTTCTATACAATCTGAGGAGTCTCCCCCTCTCACCTGTCTGTCTCTCACCTGTCTGTCTCTCACCTGTCTGTCTCTCACCTGTCTGTCTCTCACCTCTCTGTCTCTCACCTGTCTGTCTCTCACCTCTCTGTCTCTCACCTGTGTGTCTCTCACCTGTCTGTCTCTCACCTCTCTGTCTCTCACCTCCCCCCCTCTTACCTGTCTGTCTCTCACCTGTCTGTCTCTCACCTCTCTGTCTCTCACCTCTCCCCCTCTCACCTGTCTGTCTCTCACCTCTCTGTCTCTCACCTCTCTGTCTCTCACCTCTCCCCCTCTTACCTGTCTCTCTCTCACCTGTCTGTCTCTCACCTGTCTGTCTCTCACCTCTCTGTCTCTCACCTCTCTGTCTCTCACCTGTCTGTTTCTCCTCCTGTCTGTCTCTCACCTGTCTGTCTCTCACCTCTCTGTCTCTCACCTCTCCCCCTCTCACCTGTCTGTCTCTCACCTCTCTGTCTCTCACCTCTCTGTCTCTCACCTCTCCCCCTCTTACCTGTCTCTCTCTCACCTGTCTGTCTCTCACCTGTCTGTCTCTCACCTCTCTGTCTCTCACCTCTCTGTCTCTCACCTCTCCCCCTCTTACCTGTCTCTCTCTCACCTGTCTGTCTCTCACCTCTCTGTCTCTCACCTCTCCCCCTCTTACCTGTCTCTCTCTCACCTGTCTGTCTCTCACCTCTCTGTCTCTCACCTCTCTGTCTCTCACCTGTCTGTTTCTCCTCCTGTCTGTCTCTCCACCTGTCTGTCTCTCCACCTGTCTGACTTCCACCTGTCTGTCTCTCACCTGGTCCTGTGATTCCTCCATCAGGGTGTTCTGGTCTCCACAGGAGTAAAGGTGTGCGAGCAGGTCCGAGTGGATGAACTCCTTCGTCTGGGGAACAGAGGGGAGGTCACATGACTGCTGACATCACGTCTTGTGTGTGTATGTGTGTGTGTGTGTGTGTGTGTGTGTGTGTGTGTGTGTGTGTGTGTGTGTGTGTGTGTGTGTGTGTGTGTGTGTGTATGTGTGTGTGTGTGTGTGTGGCGTACGTTGTTGACCATCAGGTGCATGATGGTCTTGGGGATGAGGTCTCTGACGGTGCGGTGGATGATGGACAGGTAGGAGTCCACCAGGTTCCTGACGATCTCCACCTGGCGCTCCAGCTGAGGGTCCAGGCTGTGGATCTGCCCGTCGCCCAGAGCCTCCTCCACCTCCACCTGAGAATCACATCACACATCACACCTCCACCTGTCACACCTCCACCTGAGAATCACATCACACCTCCACCTGTCTGGCCTTGGAGAACGTAAGGTCTGCTGTTAAGGGAATGCTTTCTAGAACATAGAACCTGAGAGTCACATCACACCTCTCTCTGTCTGGCCTTGGAGAACGTGAGGTCTGCTGTTAAGGGAAGGCCTTCTAGAACATATGAGGGAATGCTTACATTTCTGAGGAAAATAACTAGATGTGACCTTGAGTACTTTGTACAAGATCTGAGTGCTTGCCCCCCCTCTGTCTGCTTCAGAGGACAGAAACTGATTGGGTTGAATTCAAGTCAGACTGTGATCTACAGAATAACAGCTGACAGAATGACACTGAGGGGGGACAAAATAACAGGAACAGCTGTCAGAATAAAGAGACAGAACTCACCTTGTCTTTATCCTGCAGAAACCAAGAGAAGATATTTTATTATTAAACAGAAACTAAACAATAAGTTAGAATAATGTATGGAAAGTAAAGGCATTGCTAACACTGAGGTAAGGCTACAGTAACAAAGCACTGACCCTAATAACTCAGTAATAACTCAGTAATAACACTAATAACACAGTATTAACACAGTAATAACACTAATAACTCAGTAATAACACTAATAACACAGTAATAACTCAGTAATAACTCAGTAATAACACAGTATTAACACAGTAATAACTCAGTAATAACTCAGTAATAACTAGGGTTGCAAAGGGGCGGAAAGTTTCCAGTAAATTTCCGGAAAGTTTCCGGAAAGTTTCCATGGGAAGTTAAACTGGGGAATTTTGGAAATATTCGATGCAAAATTAAACAAAAAAACATGATATTTCAACAGATGATATTGAACAATTATTTGTGTCATTGAAGAACGAAAACAGGAATGTTGAGTTAAATGTTACTCATCCCCCCCAACCCCACTCATTAAAAAATGAACAAAAATGCACCCCCCATCCAAAAATCCCCACAAAGTCCCAGTCCAGTAATAACACTAATAACACACTAATAACACCGTAATAACACACTAATAACACCGTAATAACAGTAATAACACTAATAACACACTAATAACACCGTAATAACACACTAATAACACCGTAATAACACACTAATAACACCGTAATAACAGTAATAACACTAATAACGTAGTAATAACACAGTAATAACTCAGTAATAACACTAATAACATGGCAATAACTCGGTAATAACACAGCAATAACTCGGTAATAACTTGGTAATAACACCGTAATAACACAGCAATAACTCGGTAGTAACACAGTAATAACACTAATAATGCAGTAATAACACTAATAACGCTGTAATAACGCAGTATTAGCACAGTACTAACACAGTAATAACACAGTAATAACACTAATAATGCAGTAATAACACTAATAACGCAGTAATAACGCAGCAATAACACAGCAATAACACAGTAATAACACAGTAATAACACAGTAATAACA
>NW_022987340.1:0-7500 GCF_902827165.1 Trematomus bernacchii | reverse complement strand
TCTTCAAGCTACCTCACTTCACTCCTTCCTCCTTTGAATTCCATGCCGTCACAGTAACCCATCCTATACAATGAACCATTGTTGTTCTCTACCGTCCACCAGGCGCCTTGGGGGACTTCTTGGAGGAATTAGATCATCTCCTCTCACACATCCCTGAAACTGGCCCTCCCGCTGTACTTCTCTGAGACTTCAACCTCCAGACAGAGAAGATAGCTGAACTAACATCTCTTTTAACCGCCTTTGCTTTCTCACTGTCTCCATCCCCACCAACTCATAAAGCTGGCAATGTGCTTGATCTCATATTCTCAAGGAACTGCTCTACTTCTAACCTCTCTGTAAACCCACTTCACACATCCGACCACTTCTTCATTTCATTCTCTCTACCCCTTTCCTCGCTGTCTCTGAGGAACTGCACACGGCTAAAGCAGCCTCCCTCTCCTCTGTCATCATCCTGTTGGACCTGTCTGCTGCATTCGACACGGTGAACCATCAGATCCTCCTTCACACTCTCCAAGAACTTGGAGTTTCAGGCTCTGCACTTTCCCTCCTCACCTCATACCTCAAAGACCGTACCTACAGGGTAACTTGGAGAGGGTCAGAGTCCGACCCTTGTCAATTAACTACAGGGGTCCCTCAGGGCTCTGTTCTTGGTCCCCTCCTCTTCTCTCTGTACACAAACTTGCTCGGATCAGTCATTAGCCCGCATGGTTTTTCATACCACTGCTACCGCCGCTGACGACACCCAATTCATTCTGTCCTTTCCCCGCTCAGAGACCCAGGTCGTCGCACGCGTCTCTGCTTGTCTAGCAGACATCTCTCAGTGGATCTCTGCTCACCACCTCAAGCTCAACCTTGACAAGACTGAGCTGCTTTTCCTTCTGGGAAAAGATTGTCCCACTCTTGATCTAACAATCAACATCGGCCCCTCTGTTGTTTCCCCGACTCAGACTGCAAGGAATCTGGGTGTGACCCTAGATAACAACCTGTCCTTCACTGCAAACATCGCTGCTACAACCCGCTGCTGCAGATACACTCTTTCCAACATCAGGAGGATACGTCCCCTCCTGACCCAGAAAGCAGGTTCTGGTCCAGGCTCTCGTCATCTCACGCCTAGACTACTGCACCTCCCTCCTGGCTGGTCTACCTGCATGTGCCATCCCACCTCTGCAGCTCATCCAGAATGCAGCGGCTCGTCTGGTCTTCAACCTTCCTAAATGTTCCCACGCCGCTCCTCCGCTCCCTTCACTGGCTTCCAGTAACTGCTAGAATCCACTTCAAGACACTGGTGCTAGCGTACCATGCTGTGAATGGATCTGGCCCTTCCTACATCCAGGACATGGTTAAACTGTACACCCCAGCACGTGCACTCCGCTCTGCATCGGCCAAACGGCTCGCTGCACCCGCACTGCGAGGGGGACCCAAGTTCCCATCAGCAGAAACACGTGGGTTTGCTATCCTGGCTCCAACATGGTGGAACGAGCTCCCCATTGACATCAGGACAGCAGAAAGCTTACACATCTTCTTCAGACTGAAGACTCATCTCTTTCCACTCCACTTCGAGCGATAGAATTACTAACAAAGCACTTATATACTAACAAAGCACTTATATACTAACAAAGCACTTACATACTAACAAAGCACTTATATACTAACAAAGGACTGGCTTATCTAAAGCCTGTTGAGTAGCACTTGAAATGTTTTGGCTCTTTGAAACCTGATGTACTTATATGATTCTGTTTTCTTCAAGTTTGTATCTTCCTGGTCGAATGCACTTATTGTAAGTCGCTTTGGATAAAAGCCTCAGATAAAGTGTGTGTGTGTGTGTGTGTGTGTGTGTGTGTGTGTGTGTGTGTGTGTGTGTGTGTGTGTGTGTGTGTGTGTGTACCTGGTTGAGGACCTTCTGCAGGTAGGCGGTCCCCATGCGCTCGGCCAGGTGTCTGTACGAGGGGTGAGACAGGAAGAACTTCCTCTCCGCCTGCAGCGCTGCGTTGATGTCTTTCTTTCCGTCGATGTCCTTCTGACTGCGGTTCACAACACCCACGTAACCTGCACAGGTGAGCTCCGTCACACACTGTTGCTATGGTTACCTGCAGGTGAGTCTACCTGTCTATGAGCCAGGGTCTCCTCAAATATCACGGTGATGATGTCACGTTTTATGGTGTCTGTAGTGTGTCTGTAGTGTGTCTGTAGTGTGTCCTGTCTGTAGTGTGTCTGTAGTGTGTGTCATGTCTGTAGTGTGTCCTGTCTGTAGTGTGTCTGTAGTGTGTATGTAGTGTGTCTGTAGTGTGTATGTAGTGTGTGTCCTGTCTGTAGTGTGTCTGTATTGTGTATGTAGTGTGTCTGTAGTGTGTCCTGTATGTAGTGTGTCTGTAGTGTGTCTGTAGTGTGTCTGTAGTGTGTCTGTAGTGTGTCTGTAGTGTGTGTCCTGTCTGTAGTGTGTCTGTATTGTGTCTGTAGTGTGTCCTGTATGTAGTGTGTCTTTAGTGTGTCTGTAGTGTGTCTGTAGTGTGTCTGTAGTGTGTCTGTAGTGTGTCTGTAGTGTGTCTGTAGTGTGTCTGTAGTGTGTCTGTATTGTGTCGGTAGTGTGTCTGTAGTGTGTCCTGTATGTAGTGTGTCTGTAGTGTGTGTCCTGTCTGTAGTGTGTATGTAGTGTGTCTGTAGTGTGTCCTGTCTGTAGTGTGTGTCCTGTCTGACTGTATTGTGTATTGTGTCTGTATTGTGTCTGTATTGTGTCTGTAGTGTGTCTGTAGTGTGTTTCCTGTCTGTAGTGTGTCTGTAGTGTGTCCTGTCTGTAGTGTGTGTCCTGTCTGACTGTAGTGTGTCTGTCGTGTGTCTGTAGTGTGTGTCCTGTCTGTAGTGTGTCTGTAGTGTGTCTGTAGTGTGTGTCCTGTCTGTAGTGTGTCTGTTGTGTGTCCTGTCTGTAGTGTGTGTCCTGTCTGACTGTAGTGTGTCTGTAGTGTGTCTGTAGTGTGTCCTGTCTGTAGTGTGTCCTGTCTGACTGTAGTGTGTCTGTAGTGTGTTTCCTGTCTGTAGTGTGTGTCCTGTATGTCTGTAGTGTGTCCTGTCTGTAGTGTGTCCTGTCTGTAGTGTGTGTCCTGTCTGTCTGTAGTCTGTCTGTAGTATGTGTCCTGTCTGTCTGTAGTGTGTGTCCTGTCTGTAGTGTGTCTGTAGTGTGTGTCCTGTCTGTCTGTAGTGTGTCTTATCTGTCTGTAGTGTGTGTCCTGTCTGTCTGTAGTGTGTGTCCTGTCTGTAGTGTGTGTCCTGTCTGTCTGTAGTGTGCCTGTAGTGTGTGTCCTGCCTGTCTGTAGTGTGTCTGTAGTGTGTCTTATCTGTCTGTAGTGTGTCTTATCTGTCTGTAGTGTGTCCTGTGTGTCCTGTCTGTCTGTAGTGTGTCTGTAGTGTGTCCTGTCTGTCTGTAGTGTGTCTGTAGTGTGTGTCCTGTCTCAAATCAAATCAAATCAGGTTTTATTTATATAGCACATTTAAAAGCGATTTTTGGTCGAGCCAAAGTGCTGTACATATAATAAAAACACATTACTACAAATCACAATAAACGACAATAAATTACAACAGATATATATAAAAAACAAAATTAAAAATAAAACACAAGGAAAAGTCAGGAGTCGTGCTCCGCTCTGACTAGAAAGCCAGAGAGAAGAAGTGAGTTTTTAGTGTTGATTTAAAACCCCCTAGGGTCTGGGCCGACCTCACATGGAGGGGCAGAGTGTTCCAGAGCCTAGGGCCAGCTGCTGAGAAGGCTCGGTGCCCTCTGGTTTTGAGCCTGGTCTTGGGCACTACCAGCAGCAGCTGGTCAGCAGACCTTAAAGCTCTGGCTGGGGTGTAGCGCTGGAGGAGTTCAGCTATATAGGCCGGAGCCAGCCCATTTAGTGCTTTGAAAACAAATAAAAGGATTTAAAAATCTATTCTGAACCGAACTGGAAGCCAGTGTAGTGAGGCCAGAATAGGGGTGATGTGGTCACGCTTTTTGTGGCCAGTCAGCAAACGTGCAGCTGCGTTCTGAACTAGCTGCAGGCGTTTAATTGAGGCCTGGTCCATACCCACATACAGAGCGTTGCAATAGTCCAGTCTCGAGGTAACAAAGGCGTTAATAACCCTTTCTAAGTCATTAAAAGATAAATACGACTTGGTTTTGGCCAATAGTCTGTCTGTAGTGTGTCTGAAGTGTGTCTGTAGAGTGTCCTGTCTGTCTGTAGTGTGTGTCCTGTCTTTAGTGTGTGTCCTGTCTGTCTGTAGTGTGTCTGTAGTGTGTCCTGTCTGTAGTGTGTGTCCTGTCTGTAGTGTGTGGTCTGTCTGTCTGTAGTCTGTCTGTAGTGTGTGTCCTGTCTGTCTGTAGTGTGTCTGTAGTGTGTCTTATCTGCCTGTAGTGTGTCTTGTCTGACTGTAGTATGTCCTGTCTGTCTGTAGTGTGTCTGTAGTGTGTCTGTTGTGTGTGTCCTGTCTGTAGTGTGTCTGTAGTGTGTCTTATCTGACTGTAGTATGTCTTGTCTGACTGTAGTATGTCCTGTATGTCAGTAGTGTGTGTCCTGTCTGTCTGTAGTGTGTCTGTAGTGTGTCCTGTCTGTAGTGTGTGTCCTGTCTGTAGTGTGTCTGTAGTGTGTCCTGTCTGTAGTGTGTGTCCTGTCTGTCTGTAGTGTGTCTTGTCTGACTGTAGTATGTCTTGTCTGACTGTAGTATGTCTTGTCTGACTGTAGTATGTCCTGTCTGACTGTAGTGTGTCCTGTCTGACTGTAGTGTGTCTGTAGTGTGTGTCCTGTCTGTCTGTAGTGTGTCTTGTCTGACTGTAGTATGTCTTGTCTGACTGTAGTATGTCTTGTCTGACTGTAGTATGTCCTGTCTGACTGTAGTGTGTCTGTAGTGTGTCTGTAGTGTGTGTCCTGTCTGTAGTGTGTCTTGTCTGACTGTAGTGTGTCTTGTCTGACTGTAGTATGTCTTGTCTGACTGTAGTGTGTCTTGTCTGACTGTAGTATGTCTAGTCTGACTGTAGTATGTCTAGTCTGACTGTAGTATGTCCTGTCTGACTGTAGTGTGTCCTGTCTGACTGTAGTGTGTGTCCTGTCTGACTGTAGTGTGTCTTGTCTGACTGTAGTATGTCTTGTCTGACTGTAGTATGTCTAGTCTGACTGTAGTATGTCCTGTCTGACTGTAGTATGTCTAGTCTGACTGTAGTATGTCCTGTCTGACTGTAGTATGTCCTGTCTGACTGTAGTGTGTCCTGTCTGACTGTAGTGTGTCTGTAGTGTGTGTCCTGTCTGTCTGTAGTGTGTCTGTAGTGTGTGTCCTGTCTGTCTGTAGTGTGTCTGTAGCAGTGGCGAGCCGTGAGCTTTATACCTAGGCCCTCTGACCCCCACCCCTTCCCTCAAAAAAAAAAGAGTTATTACGTCACAGCGTATACTTCAGCAGAATATCAAAACAACGGCCCAGGGTGCAAAACGCATCAATGACAGCGACCCTCTACCACACAAAACAACACCTGGGAACCCAATTTGTGTTCTTTGACATTGAAAATGATATTGCATTGTGTTTGTTACTTTCGTTGCAGTTGAATGTCTTAAGTGTAATTTGGCATGCTTTTATTTTGAAGGCGAGTTCACGCTGTTGACAGGAAGTTGTTGAAACAAGAAAAGTTTCACAGCGGGCGGAACTCGTCATAAAGTCTGCGATAATAAAACCCACTCATTTAGAGGGAAGATATGATTGGTCAATTGTACTGTCATTTGACATTACTCTCTCGTTCAGTTACTATAGCGCAGAGGTGGGACCAAGTCATTGTTTTGCAAGTCCAAGTCAAGTCTCAAGTCAGGATGGGAAAGTTCAAGTCAAGTCCAAGTCCTAAACTTTGACAAAACGAGTCTTAAACAAGTCCTTATGTGCTTTTCAACAAATGTAATGACATCGATCAACAGAATAATACTTAATAATCAAACTGCTCTTTATTAGTCACATTAATCATTTAATAATCCATTTTCTCTCTGCTGGTAAAGTAACGTGTTTTTATTCTATTTTAAGAGGGATCAGTAAGGTAAGGCTACCGTGACGGTTTGATTCAGAAGGAGTTTAATGTATTAGATCCCTGATGTTGAGGTGACCAGAATGTTTATTTCCACTGTGTACAACATGTTATAAGGGACCCACGATCTATCTTTATGCAAGGGATAATGTGCAGCGAGGCGTCTCTATGGGGAAAAGAACACCTGAATCTAGATCCCTCTGCAGGTGGTACTTTAAGTATATTTTGATGATAATACTTTTGTACTTTTACTTGTAACATTTTGAATGCAGGACTTTTTATTGTAACCGGGTATTCCTACACTCT
Organism: Trematomus bernacchii; assembly: GCF_902827165.1. Lineage (NCBI taxonomy): Eukaryota > Metazoa > Chordata > Actinopteri > Perciformes > Nototheniidae > Trematomus > Trematomus bernacchii. The sequence goes on along the minus strand of NW_022987340.1, from coordinate 1,166 downwards.
GGTACTTTTACTCAAGTACAAGATCTGAACTTCTCCCACCTCTGACAATAAATCCTGAGTGGTTACCAAAACAAAACCCTGCTCTGAAGGTCTGAAGGTTATTTTCATTTGACAAATCCTGCACTCAGCTTTGCTTTCTCCAATATCATTGAAATGCAGCCAGATGCTGCTTCTTTTTTCGGTTTTCGCAAATTTCTTGACTTTTTCCGACGCGCTTGCATTTAAATCTGTCTCCCCGTCGCTCTGTGTAGCTGGCCTGTACCACTACACTTGCTGTCTTTGGAGCGTCTGCCCCCCACCCTTCTTTCACATAATGGTATGATCCTAGTGTGTCCTCGCATATGATTGGCCGCATGGTGGCTCAGCGAAATAAAGACCCGCCCCTGCCTGCATGGATTCTCAGCAAGAGTAGAAGCGGCTGGAGATTCTGCTCTCCCCGACGGGAGTCTGCTCTTCTAGCGGCATCTCTAGCGGAGACCTCTGAATTAAATTATCAAGTCACCTCAAGTCAGAAGGCTCAAGTCCAAGTCAAGTCCCGAGTCATTGGTGTTCAAGTCCAAGTCGAGTCGCAAGTGTTTTGTGATTTTGTCAAGTCGAGTCCAAAGTCATCAAATTGGTGACTCGAGTCTGAATCGAGTCCAAGTCATGTGACTCAAGTCCACACCTCTGCTATAGCGGGCCCTCTGTGAATCGCAGAGAGGGCCCGACGAGCTTCTTTCATGTAACCCACATTCAAACAGAGACTGAACAGGCAGATTCCAAGGATTTATTTCTTTGGAAATGTTATTTTATTAAATCAAGTTTTTTTTCGGTAAAACTAATGAAAAATATAACAAAATATATTAAAAAATATATTTAAAAAAAATATATTTTTTTTTAATGTTTTTAAATATTATTTTTTGGAATATCTTAGGCCCTCACAGAGGCCTAGAGGGCCCTGACGGCTCGCCACTGGTCTGTTGTGTGTCTGTAGTGTGTCTGTAGTGTGTCTGTTGTGTGTCCTGTCTGTAGTGTGTGTCCTGTCTGTCTGTAGTGTGTGTCCTGTCTGTCTGTAGTGTGTCTGTTGTGTGTCCTGTCTGTAGTGTGTGTCCTGTCTGTCTGTAGTGTGTGTCCTGTCTGTCTGTAGTGTGTCTGTTGTGTGTCCTGTCTGTAGTGTGTGTCCTGTC
>NW_022987339.1:0-32644 GCF_902827165.1 Trematomus bernacchii | reverse complement strand
AGAAAACACAAGAATAAAGTTTGACGATGCTGTTTTAACATTGCTTTTAAGAGACATGTTTTGAATGAGATGTGAAGATTCAAATCCCCTTAGGTTTTTGCAAAATGACCAAATAAATGTACGTCATTGTGAACTAAAGCCGCATTATAACGATTGTGTCATTGTTAGCGTTCTCTTTCCGCTCTCATTGCATCATGTTTGGCCATTTTAATTCAGTTAAAATATCTGTAATTAGTAACTAAAGATGTTTACTAAGGCTTTGGCTTTTCAACCACTTCAATTGTTTACGTTTTTACTTGGATCTTGAACCAAAGAGTTACAGCTGCATTATCACAGAATCAATGGGAGGTAAGAGGAGAAGGAAATACAACAGAAGGAGATAGTAACATAAAAACACTGGAGGAATCGATTATAAAGGGACGAAAAGCTGAAATAAAAGGGAGTGTTTGAGACTGGGTGACATTGGTCTGGTGTCTTTTTTTAATTTCCTTTTTTTAATTTCACTTTGGGACACAAACATGAATGAGAGGAGAGCCGCGGGCTGTGTGTGAGTGTGTGTGTGTCTTTCAAACTCTTTTCTCACACACACACCTCAGTTCTTATACAAAGTGTTTCTACAAACATGACACACACACACACACACACACACACACACACACACACACGCACACACACACACACACACACACACACACACACACACACACACACACACACACACACATACAATGCTGCATCTGAGCCATCACTAGAGGCTATCAGGATTTATTTAGCTTTTTATTTATACAAGCTTAAAGTCAAACCATCCATCTCACACACACTGGCCTCAAGCTTTCATTACAGTGTGTGTGTGTGTGTGTGTGTGTGTGTGTGTGTGTGTGTGTGTGTGTGTGTGTGTGTGTGTGTGTGTGTGTGTGTGTGTGTGTGTGTGTGTGTGTGTGTGTGTGTGTGTGTGTGTGTGTGCATCAGATGACATTGCCTGCATGTAAGCAACTTTCTGTTTGTGATGATATACTGTAATTCTAAGATGACACGTGTGAGTGTGTGTGTGTGTGTGTGTGTGTGTGTGTGTGTGTGTGTGTGTCTGTGTGTGTGTGTGTGTGTGTTTTCCCATCATCTTCGGCACCTCCAGCCATGATGATGTTGAGGACGGAGGCTCAAGTTGTGTTCTTTAATAATCTAATTCAACAACACAATTACCAAGTGTCAAACTGCAGCGCGAGGCGGAGTGACAGCGATGCTTCATTTCCATACAAGCAGCTTTAAAAAAAATATATATATATAATATCATCGGCTAATTTAAAACACCATGGACACGACAAATATTCAATAAAAAATTCTCTCGTTTTACGCCTAAATGGGGCAGAAAATAGTTGTGCCTAAAGTGATTGTTAGAGGTCAAATATGAAGCTGTGATTGGTTACAATAACATAACGTGCAATTACGTAACTACCACTACGGTCTTTGCACAACTAAATACAAAATACTGTTAATATTTACATTCGGGATGAATGTAAATATTAACAGTATATCTATCTATCTTATCTTATCTTAGTCCCAGTTGCATGTCGTTACCAAATTTGATAAACACATTGTACATAACAGTGTGTTTTATAGGTTTTAGTGCATGTAAATGGTCTGCAAAAGGCTAAAATCCCTGTGTCCTCCATTGGACTCCTTTCTTACTATAGTGACATCACTATGTAACACTCACGCTCCTATTGGCTATCTCTCCAACACATTGTACCTGATAGGAAAAGGGGCGGGACATCTCTAAGCGGTTGACCAATCAAATGTTATTCTTGGTATTGTTGTTCCACGTCTTCCAACAAGTAAGCAAGCAAATACGTTCTTGGTGTACCTTTGTACGGTAAAACATTTTCTTAGTTATGTTTCTTGAATTCTTAATATATAGCGTTTATTAGTAACTGTGGTGTAAAAGAATATATGAAAAGGACCTAGTTTAGAAGCTAATGAGACTCTTTTAGATGGTGTTTCTCAACGGCACTCTAACAATATGACAATAGGTAATTCAGAATTAGCTTATAATACTTAAAACCAAAATATTTGTGCACAAAACTGTGAGTTTTTATGAAGCTTTTCACATTTTATTTCGTGTTAATTTGACAGTAAATGTTCTAATTTTAAAGAAATGAATCCCTTTAACTGCTTCATGTTTGTCTGTATTTTTGGCTTTTTTTTGATAAATCAGTGCCAGAGTTTCTGAAACAAACCTTGAGACAGAAACGGGACAGAGACAGTTATTTTACGCCATTAAAAATGTTCCTGGGTAATATCAAGTCTGGTGTAATAAAGCCGGAGCTTCCTCTCTTTTCTGTCCCTCTCTGTCCTCCACCTCTCCTTCCCTCTCTAACCTTCATCCCCCCTTCTCTTTATCACTCCGCTAATAAAACCTGCTCATCCAGAAAGAACAGACTTTAGAGGAGGACGGGGGAGAAAGAAAGAGGGGGAGGAAGACAGAAATGAATGAGGGAGAAAGACAAGGAGAGAAGATGGAGGGACTTAAGAGAAAGGAGATAATTAAGGACACAGCATTTGCAATAGTAAGATTTTCTGGCTCAAATCGATTCGTTTAAACTTAATTGGAACGATTAGTGGATTCGCTCACAGAATCCAACTTTTGTTAACTTTGACACGGGAATTAGTGCCGTTGAATGATTTTAAACCGTCTCGTTTGTGCTGACCTTTGAGGGAACTTATTGAGGAAACTCTCATTTAAACAGCGTCGCACCATTTCATTTCATTTAACCATTATATTAAAGTATAACCCTGCTGCACAACAATACAGCTGGATACTGAATAAAACTCTTGAATAAACTGTTGAAGAATTGTTAAATGATTTAGGAACATACCCACATGTTTTATAATACTGAAAAGATCGCCATTAATTAGCCTGGTTTAGCAAACATCCTGAAGTAGCACCATATGGGAATGGTGATATGAAAGTGTTGATACGTTAGAAGTAATACAGAAATCGCTGTTTGGAAGTGGTGTTACGGACGTGGCCATGAGGAAGGGGATATCTAGAAGAAGGGATTCAGAATTAGCGAAACAGAATTGGCCGTATGAAAGAAGGGATACGAAATTGGCCGTACAGAAGTAGAGTTTGCGGAAGAAGGGTTACAGAAACAGCGAGCTGGAAGTGGCAATACGGAAGTAGGGTTACGGAAGTGTCTGTATGCAATTAGCCTTACGAAAATGGCAATATTGGAGTGTTCATACAAAAGTGGTCATACGGAAGTGGCCATACGGAAGAAGCAAGAAGAATGTGGCCATACAGAAGTAGAGTTTGCGGAAGAAGGGTTACAGAAACAGCGAGCTGGAAGTGGCAATACGGAAGTAGGGTTACGGAAGTGTCTGTATGCAATTAGCCTTACGAAAATGGCAATATTGGAGTGTTCATACAAAAGTGGTCATACGGAAGTGGCCATACGGAAGAAGCAAGAAGAATGTGGCCATACAGAAGTAGAGTTTGCGGAAGAAGCGTTAGATCTGGAAGTGGCAATACAGAGGAAGCGATAGGAAATTGTCTGTACGGAAGTATTCGTACGAAAAGGGCAATTTTGGAGGGGTCATACAGTGGCCGTACCAAAGTGGCCATGCAGAAGTAGCAGAAATGATGTGGCCATACGAAATTGGCCGTACAGAAGCAGGGTTACGGAAGAAGCGTTACAGTACGGAAGTAGCCATTCGGAGGTAGACATACGGAAATAGCAATATGGAAGTGGTCGTACGGGTGTAGCCATTTGGAAGTGGCAAGAAGTAGGGATACGGAAGTGGAAATATGAAAGTGTCAAATACTACAGTATCCATATGGAAGTAGCAATACAAAAGAGGCCGATAGTAGCTGTAAACAGAAGTGGAAATATGGAGGTAGTCACAAAAGTGGCTGGTTTGGTTTGCACCTGGAAAAAGAGGAACATTTAAGAAAAGAGGGGATGCAGAAACGAGAGATTTTGTGAAAGAGCCTCAAAGTAACTATGTCCTGATTCAAAGAGCGAAAGAGGCCAGAAACACAAACCTCATGCCTCCCTCTCTTCCTCTTCTCCCCCTTTATTCTCTCTCTCTCTCTCTCTCTCCCTCTCCCTCCCTCTCCCCCTCCCTCTCCCCCTCCCTCTCTCCCTCCCTCCCTCTCTGTTCCTGTCGTCTTTGCCAACAGCAATGTCTTCAAACTCTGATTGATGATGGTTGCCGTCGGTTACCGGTGTGTCCTGCTTTTTAGTTTTTACCAAAATACTCTCTATCCTTTCCAAACTTTTTCAACTTTCCAAAAAAAAAAAAAAACTGCTGATGTGAAAGTCAACTCCCCCTGCTGAGGTCTCAAGTGTGTGTGTGTTTTCAGTAATGCAAGGTCCTTTATACAGAAAGAAAATGATAAAATGACAATTAATGGTATGAGAAAACATTTGAATAATGTTGGATATCAGTATGTAGTGTCTCTACTTTAAAGAGTCCTCTCCTGCTGATGTTCAGGTGTATATCAGTATGTAGTGTCTCTACTTTAAGAGTCCTCTCCTGCTGATGTTCAGGTGTATATCAGTATCTAGTGTCTTTACTTTAAAGAGTCCTCTCCTGCTGATGTTCAGGTGTATATCAGTATGTAGTGTCTCTACTTTATAGAGTCCTCTCCTGCTGATGTTCAGGTGTATATCAGTATGTAGTGTCTCTACTTTAAAGAGTCCTCTCCTGCTGATGTTCAGGTGTATATCAGTATGTAGTGTCTCTACTTTAAAGAGTCCTCTCCTGCTGATGTTCAGGTGTATATCAGTATCTAGTGTCTTTACTTTAAAGAGTTCTCTCCTGCTGATGTTCAGGTGTATATCAGTATGTAGTGTCTCTACTTTATAGAGTCCTCTCCTGCTGATGTTGAGGTGTATATCAGTATGTAGTGTCTCTACTTTAAAGAGTCCTCTCCTGCTGATGTTCAGGTGTATATCAGTATGTAGTGTCTCTACTTTAAAGAGTCCTATCCTGCTGATATTCAGGTGTATATCAGTATGTAGTGTCTCTACTTTAAAGAGTCCTCTCCTGCTGATGTTCAGGTGTATATCAGTATGTAGTGTCTCTACTTTAAAGAGTCCTCTCCTGCTGATGTTCAGGTGTATATCAGTATGTAGTGTCTCTACTTTAAAGAGTCCTCTCCTGCTGATGTTCAGGTGTATATCAGTATGTACTGTAGTGTCTCTACTTTAACCTGTTAAGCCCTGAGCCTGTTTTTCAGGTCTCAGGCTCGAAAATGACATTCCCAGAACAAATGACCATATCTTCCCTTCTAAAAGGATTAAATTAAAAATCTTTTTTCTCAAAGTAATGATAAACCTGTGAGTTGGATGTAGAAAAGTCAGAATCAATATAGATGTTTTTTATTTTAAAGAAAATTCAGATTTTACATAGTAAAAAACTGTAAATTATAGTGTCCGTCCAAAAATTCTTTTTTACTTATAGTGAAAACCACCCTTGGATGATGGGTTAGTAGACTAAAAGCTTTAGGAATCCAAAGTACAACATATAATAAGTACCCTGTATCAAGATTGATGCAAAACAAGTGACATTTGACCTTTTTAGAGAGGTTTAGCAAAAATAAACCACTTCTGGGGTCATTTGGGTGGATTTTCCATATCTCTGGCCCCCCTTGCTCGATTTTGATGGTTGACACCTCTTTCTGACCGTTAGAGCCAATAGAATCGAAGGAGGAGTCCCCCACACACTCATTGTGAAGAGAAGAGGTGGGGGCTTCGCGCATGTAATTTTGCATCAACTATCTCTAGCTTTGACATCTGGAAACGGAAAAGCAGTTTTAATGCTTATGGATTATCAGAAATCATTTCAAAGGGACACAGACACATTAGATTAACCTATGGATTAACTTCAGCAGCGTTTTTATCGTTTTAATGCCATTGAAGACCACTTTGGAGAGACTACAGAGCCAAGGTAAAAATGTTAGCATTTTTAGCTACCTAGCGTCACCTGTTTTGATGTCCGTTTTTGCTTATAACGTCGCAAATACGTATAATTAAGTAGTAATGTCGATGTCGTTAGATTCTGTGTCACCTCACGATGTGAATCGATGTGTTGGATGTGGTGAAAAGATAAATAATAAGGTTTTGTGAGTGATTTTCGGTGCAGTAAGGTGTTAGCATTTTTCGCTCGCTGCTAATTCAGAGGCTCAGTGTTAGCATTGTGGGTTTTCTTTTGAAAAATAAATAAAAATGATCAGTTCGATGAGTTTCTTCCCGTTACATGGATATAAAACATTCATAGTTTTATTAAATGAACATGCCCTCAGACACTGTTTCCTGCAAGATGTTGCGGCAGTGCCCTGGTACCGGGGTCTCTCGGGCTTAACAGGTTAAAGAGTTCTCTCCTGCTGATGTTCAGGTGTATATCAGTATGTAGTGTCTCTACTTTAAAGAGTCCTCTCCTGCTGATGTTCAGGTGTATATCAGTATGTAGTGTCTCTACTTTAAAGAGTCCTCTCCTGCTGATGTTCAGGTGTATATCAGTATTTAGTGTCTCTACATGTCTCCATGCTTTAACGTTCAAAAAGCTCTTTATTTTTCTCATACTGCCTGTGCTGCAGCACCTCTTTTCACCCTCTGTCTGAAACCAGAGCCCAGTCTGCTCTGATTGGTTAGCTGGCCGGCTCTGTTGTGATTGGTCAACCTCTTAGAGATGTCCCGCCCCTTAGCCTATCACGTACAATGTGTTGGAGCGCTAGCCAATCCACGAGTGTTATATAGGGATGTACTGTTCACCTAACAATTTTTACAATAAAAAAAAGATAAAAACTTTGAAGGTCTCATGATTTAATCCAAGTGTTTGAACTGGGGTGTAGACTTATCCAAAAAATAAACAGCTAGATAGATAGAGCAGTTAATGTAATGGGGAGCTTTATTGAATGTGTTTTTTAATGTTTATTTCATTATTAACATATAATCAGTACCATCAATCACTGTGACAGCCACCTATTGTCAGCCTGGCTGTCACACCGTGCCGCTGTGCGTGTGTGTGTGTGTGTGTGTGTGTGTGTGTGTGTGTGTGTGTGTGTGTGTGTGTGTGTGTGTGTGTGTGTGTGTGTGTGTGTGTGTGTGTGTGTGTGTGTGTGTGTGTGTGTATGTGTTGCAGGGAGAGACATAAATAAAGAGAGAGACGGAGACGGTGAGTGTGTATTTGACGCAATTTCAACAAGGTGTGTAAAATCAATAGCCCTCGTCTTAAGGCGAAGGACAGTGGGAGCAGCTCAAGGAGACCAGGGAAGGGAGGAGGAAAGGAGGTGAGGAAGCAACGGAGGAAGGTAGAAATCAGGTAGTAAGGAGACATAAAAGAGGTTAAGAAGAAATGAAAATACAAAGAGATGAAGGAAGAATAAAGGACAAAGAAAGGAAAATATCAATTGAATTGAGCTTCTGTGCTATGAATCCAAACCGCAGTATTGTAAAGGTCAAATGTATCATCCAAGCTTTTGGCTGAATTAGAAAATGTTAGCATGCTAATACACCAAATTAAGATTGTGAGCATGTTACATATCTTACCAGCAAACAACCAGCATGTTAGCATTGTATTTGTGGGCATTTTAGCATGGTGACGTTAGCATATTGCGTGAAATCCACTGTCTTTCAATACAACCGTTAGCGTACACAAATCGGTTTTAGCGCAGATTCTCTACTTACAAACATTAAAGGTGGGGTAGGTAATTTTCGGAGAAACCGGCTCGAGATCGCTAGAATTTGAAAATACACAACCGGAGAAAATCTGCCACTTCCTTACAGAGCCCCTCCTCCAACACACACGAACGCGCACATGACCAATGAGGGCACGAGATAAGTTTGTGCACAGATGGAAGGCTGACAGGCAGGTAGGCCATCCAGTTATTTTAGCCAGGCCGGCTCAGATGATTGGTCGTGCTTTTTACAGTACTACAGCTTCCACAGATGACATTTTTTTATGGATTTTTTGTCAAAGCACTTCAGATATTCATTGCTATCGGGATGTTAAGAGCATTCCATGGAATATAACAAAAAGTGTATCTCGAGCCGGTTTCTCAAACTTACCTACCCCACCTTTAAGGGATATTTTTACTATGAAGGCATTTTTAAAGATGTGATCTAAAGGGCTTCAACGTTACTTTGCAGATGTCCAAGAGATATGTAGCTTGTTAGCATGTTATCTAAATCCAGTATTGTGAAGATGCATAAGATACTAATGTATTTAGTTATATATTCATTTATTTAGGACTCTCTCTGCAGAACAGACAATCGCTGCGTCTTTTGCATGTTCTTTTTCTATTTCTATCTTGTTTTTTGCTGCAAATGTGTGCACGAACAACTCAGGAAGTACTCCTGCCTTCTGTGCAGACTTTGGGCTTTTCCTGTGTCATTTCAAACCGTGTGTTTGGACGAGATTTGGAGATAAGGCAGACATTTTGGGATTCCTCCGGCAATCATTCACGTAAGTAAAATCTACAACAACTAATGGACTTTATAAGACGTACAGTCGGGCAATATGATCAATCTGACAAACTTGAAAGTGGCATTTATTTCGATTTTGAAACATTAAATGGATTTTGTACCTGCCCACTTTATTCAAAAAGGATTTCCCAATCCTTGTAACAAATAACAAATGTAGAGTCAAGAGAAAACCCTCATGTTTTTTGTGATTAAAGGTAAAATTAACTGTGTTGCTGGTTCAAATCCCAGCTGGAAAAATGAATCACAAGCCGAGCATTTGATGGGGAAACTGTTTGAAGGAGAAGAAGCTAGCATTGAAATGTTAGCAAAAACCCCCCGATCACTGCAGAGAAACAGTGTTTTGGGAAAAGAGTCATTCATGAACCGGGTAAGAAGTGAACATTAAACAAACCAGAGGGAAAAATACCTTCAAAGGAACAAATCAAAACCAAAGCTTTTTCCTGCTGTCCCCAGGTAGTGCTGCGGTTCCTAAAAAACACGAAATAAAAATCAACGGGGACAGGGAAATGGCACGGGAAGAATGAAAGCATTTGGACGAGACGCTCAGATTTAAAAATTTGACTCGGGAAAACTTTATTGATCCGAGTGCCAAGCGGAATTACGGAAACGAACCCCCGGAGCTTTGAAGAGAAGTTTCACTGTCGTTATCGTAAGCCCCTATAATCCATCATATCTGGGAATCAAATTAACATATATTTACACACACACACGCACGCGCACACACACACACACACACACACACACACACACACACACACACACTTAAATGCAAGCACTCACATAATTTCTGTCTCTTTCTAACACACACACACACACACACACACACACACACACACACACACACACACACACACACACACACACACACACACACACACACACACACACACACACACACACACACACACTTGCAGAGAGGCCAAATCATTAGTTGTAGGTTAATTAGTGTTATAATTAATAACCTAGCAGACATTCCTGTGTTAGTGTGTGTGTGTGTGTGTGTGTGTGTGTGTGTGTGTGTGTGTGTGTGTGTGTGTGTGTGTGTGTGTGTGTGTGTGTGTGTGTGTGTGTGTGTGTGTGTGTGTGTGTGTGTATAACGAGGGGTCGGGAGTTAAATCATATTAATTTCAACATTGATTAAGCAATAAAAAAGACTTTTAACTAGCGGGGGTGTATATCACTTCACCACACAGGCATCGCAATTTAAATCTATGTATTAATTAAAATGCACATGTGAATGAGTGTGTGTGTGTGTGTGTGTGTGTGTGTGTGTGTGTGTGTGTGTGTGTGTGACGCAGAGGTTTCTGGAGCGAGGAAGGGATCAACACTCTTTAGCGGAGATAAAGAGAGGGAGAGATTTGAAGAGGAGTGATAGCAGAACATGGATGTGATTCAGAGAAAACGTAGAAGAAGAAGAGGGGATCGAGGGAATGTGTGAGAGGTGGAGATAAAATAAAAAGAGAGAGAGAGAGAGAGAGAGAGAGGAAGGAAAGGGGGGAGAGAGAGTGACTGCTGTGTGATTGGATAAGCGCCAGTGAGTCTTTGAAATTGCGATCCCCTCAGATATGCATTTCAACGTATAGCTTAACTTTTTCTCATATTGTAGATAACAGCTTCGTTAGCCGAAAAACTTTGCCAACTTGAAAGCGCTTTAATTCCCCGTGCAGCCTCTTTGGTGATTGATCTGCTTTGAAGGGAGGTTTTCACAGAAGAAGAAGAAGAAGAAGAGGAAGAAGAAGAAGAGGAAGAAGAAGAAGAGGAAGAAGTGACGTTTTAATGGCGGCCAAACTTATTTTGTCCTTGATTGCGTCACTTTATACCTGGATTTTGTAATTTTAAACGTATCACAAGTTCATTTCTCGTCAAAGCCGCCAATAGGGATGTTTTAAATGGAAAAGAGGCAGAAGAAGAAGTAGAACAACGTCAACAACAACAACTAGAGGAAGTAGAAGTTACATTTTTACGGTGGCCAAACTTATTTTGTCCTGGATGACGTCAGTTTTGTACATTTTAATGTATCACATGCACATTTCTCATCATAGTATAGTGCTCGCTGTTTGTGTGAAACCTGTGGGATTTTTAACATTTGAAGGAGTTCAAATAACGTATTATTTTTTTTTTACGAAATGACATTTATTCACTTCTTTTCCCTACTGTAGAAGATCAACACCGGCCTGATTCCTCCGTTTCATTTGGAAACTAGCAGCATGTTAGCTTAGCTTAGCACAAGTTCAGGGGAAACAGCTTTGACGTAAGGAAGTAAACTTACTCTTTGAGTGTATAATAACTGAAGGGAACGTATTTAGTCATGTTTAATTTAAACGTATCACAAAGACCTTTCTAATTAAAGTCCACAGAAGTCACTGAGACTTCTTAACATTTTCTTCCGTAACTCAAAATAACGTTAAAAAAACATACTTTTTTTATAGGTTTTAGAAGCAAAAGAGGCGAAGAAGAAAAAGAAGAAGTGGCGTTTTAATGATGGCCAAACTTATTTTTGTCCTGGATTACGTTATTTTTTTACGTATCACACGTACATTTCTCATCCAAGTCGCCAGGAGGAGACTTCTTTCAATTTTAACATAAAAAACATACTTTTTTATAGGTTTTTGAAGCAAAAGAGCCGAAGAATAAGAAGAAATTACGTTTTCATGACAGCCGAACTTATTTTGACCTGGATTTCGTTTTTCTACATTTCTCATCAAAGTTGCCAATTGGTCGCTGTTTGTGTGAAACCTGTGCGACTTTTTAACATTTGTAGGCGTTACGTTAATTCAAATAACATATTAAAGGTACGAAATTACATTTATTAGCTTCTTTTCCCTATTGTGGAAGATCAACACCGGCCTTATTCCTCAGCTTAATTTGGAAAACAAAAATCAACGTTGACTTTTTGAAGCCAAAGAAGAAGAAAAAGTGAAACGTAACAAACGTAGCTTTTTACAGGTTTTTGATGCAAAAGAGGCCAACGAAGAAGAAGAAGAAGAATAAGAAGTGATGTCTTTATGGCGGCCAAAACTTGTGGCGACGGCACTGAGGTTTTTTCGGGGGTTTGGGACGCAACAAAGGTGGGAAATAATTGAGTCCTAACAGCGTTGTTGAAGAGCGGCGGTGAGTTAGTGGCTGTGTTTCGCTGCCAAGGCTTTCCCCAGACCCTGAAGGCCTCTGCTGAAGGTAAGCTCAATAAAACACCTGGAGGTTAAACTGCAGCAGGTGAGTCTGATCAGAGTCAGGCTGCAGGAACACGGCAGCAAACTGCACCAGAAACTCTCTTTCAAATGGATTTAAATGGTGTTTTAGTTATACTTTACTGCAAGAGTGCTCTATTGAAATGGCAGCAAAACCACACACAAAGGAAGGGGAACATAACCTTAAACAAATTATTATAAATGCAGAAAGGACAATGCACGTTTATTTAAGTATTTCATTGTATTTAATGTGAACACTCTGAAGTGTATTGTCATTTTGAAGTCAGATTAGTCTTCAGGAAATGTGTCCTTTATGATAACATGTGATAATTATTCACAGAATTAAAATGTTCTTTGAAGACGGTAATTACAAAAAATAAAATCAGTCGTTCTATATATTGCTCAACCCTATAGGAAGGTTATGAGTACTTACATGTTGTACCTACAGTATACCAGCAGTAAAACACATGCACGCACGCACGCACGCACGCACGCACGCACGCACGCACGCACGCACGCACGCACGCACGCACGCACGCACGCACGCACGCACGCACGCACGCACGCACGCACACACACACACACACACACACACACCACAGGGGCAAGTACAAACAACCTCAGTGCACAAAGAAAAAAACAGACATCAGGTTTAAACACACACACACTTCATGAAGCTAACACACACACATACACACACACACACACACACACACACACACACACACACACACACACACACACACACGGAGTCTCCGCAGGGTGTTGGAGGGAAAAATGATGAGAAGATCAATCATCAGCTGTCAACAGTAGCTAATAGAGTATGAGAACAACATATTAACTATACTGGTTAGATTAACACTCACACACACACACGCAACCAACACGCACACACCCAACACACACACACTAATGCAATGCTACCTATTGATCAGTTTCACATTTGATTAGCTTATCAGTAAAAAATGATCCGAAAAACTGTGCAAAAACCCAACGAAAATCACTACATTTGAGCGAAACGCACCTCAGCACTTGTGCAAAAGCACACTTTTAACTGTGTTGATGATAATAAAAAAGTGTTTAATTGAACCTGAGATTCCCTCCCGTGTGTTTGGTGGAAAACAGATTGATCTCCACGGAGAGACTCTGGCACCGCGGCTGTGTTTTCCTCCTGAAAGCTGCCAGAGAGGAGAAGGAGAAGCATTTCATTTTGAGCGAAGATGGAAAGCTGGAAATTCACCTGGAAGAATGTGAGAGCTTTTTTAACAAAAGCCCGAATCGCTCCAACAAGGCTGACCTGATCTGAGGAGACAAAGAGAAGGGTAAATAAAGAAACGTATTATTTACAAGTCCAAATAGTAAGTTCACATAACACGCAGACATGTAGGGATATGTCATCGAAACAAACCAAGGAAATTAGAACAAAATAGTTGGAAAATGATCGCTAGAGACATAACTGAAGAATATTAAAAAAGATTCCTGTAGCTTTTTTGGTTTTATTCCAATATGAATCATTGGTCAGCAGCATCTAGTGGCCATTAGTGGTACTGCATCACCCTGAACATCACATTAGCTACTTAGCTGTAAAAATGTACTTAAACCAATCAACCACATGACAAATATCCTCCAATCAAAACAAGAATCATCATCAACTAAAACTGCTGTAAAACGATAACTAGAAAATATATAATTTTTTGAAGCAACCGTTAATATTTTTGCATTATTTTAACTTTATTTGCTGAAAATGATATGGGAAGTTCAACACCATATGTATTTATTATTTAAATACGGAGCTACAGCCAGCAGCCTGTTACTGCATTTGATTTCATATTTAGTGGTTTTTAAAAGTACAACATTTGACAGCAGCATCTAGTGGCCATTAGTGGGACTGCAGCCTCATTCACGTTAGCATCAGATATGTACTTAAACCAAGACTATAACTTGTAATTTTGGTGTCAGTTTTTAGAACATTTACAGTATTTTAAGCACAACAAGACACACACTCACACACACACACACACGTACCTCTGTTTAAAGGGTATATCACAGCATTAAAGGATAAATCACATTAAAGAGAGTCACAATTAAACAGAAAACAGAATTGACTCTCAAACGGGAAACTACAGTAGCACTCCTTTCTTTGACCTCCTTAATGATCCATTACAGCAGTGTGTGTGTGTGTGTGTGTGTGTGTGTGTGTGTGTGTGTGTGTGTGTGTGTGTGTGTGTGTGTGTGTGCTGACCTTTCCCCAGTGTTAGCCATCACAGGAGGTATTAATGGACTAATCACATTAAACAGAGAATCATTAATCATCTCCCCTCAGCGCTGTCACTGCCACGCAACGCCTAATCAACTCTATTGTTTACACACACACACACACACACACACACACACACACACACACACACACACACACACACACACACACACACACACACACACACACACACACACACACACACACACACACACACACACACACACACACACACACACACACACACACACACACACACACACACACACACACAGGCTGGCATGAGGCTGGCACAAGCTCTGATGCACACACACACACACACACACACACACACACACACACACACACACACACACACACACACACACACACACACACACACACACACACACACACACACACACACACACACACACACACACACACACATTTAAAAAACAAGCACATTTTGCAGCTAAATCTCGGTTTTCTCTTTCTTTCTTTCATATATTTCTTAATTTTTGTTGCATGTTTTCCTAATTTGTCATCTTTTCTCTCTCCTCTTCTTCCTCTCCATGTCTCCTGTTTCTTCCTCCCTCCCCCTTTCTCTCCCCTCCATCACCCTCCGACTCTCCATCTTTCATCCTCTCCTCTCTGTATGCTGTTTTGCTGATTCAGCAGCGGCGTCATTAAGATGCCTGGCAAAAGGCAACATACACACACACACACACACACACACACACACACACACACACACACACACACACACACACACACACACACACACACACACACACACACACACACACACACACACACACACACAGAAACACACACACTTGGCATCTTTAATAATCAGACACACAAAGCTTAAAGTGACACCATGCTGAACGAAGCTAAATATGTACAAAAGTTCATTTAAATTCGTATTTTAATGACATTTCCGTCCTCGTTGCTGATTGGCTGTCATATTACTGCACGTTTCGTTCTGTTTCTGTCAATAAATCCCCAAATGTAATAACGTTTGAGCGACAGTTTTGATCTGAAATATGTGTTATAGTGCAGCAAATCTTTTTTTATGATGTTCTAAACTCTTTAAAGTAGAGACACTACATACTGATATACACCTGAACATCAGCAGGAGAGGACTCTTTAAAGTAGAGACACTACATACTGATATACACCTGAACATCAGCAGGAGAGGACTCTTTAAAGTAGAGACACTACACACTGATATACACCTGAACATCAGCAGGAGAGGACTCTTTAAAGTAGAGACACTACATACTGATATACACCTGAACATCAGCAGGAGAGGACTCTTTAAAGTAGAGCCACTACATACTGATATACACCTGAACATCAGCAGGAGAGGACTCTTTAAAGTAGAGACACTACATACTGATATACACCTGAACATCAGCAGGAGAGGACTCTTTAAAGTAGAGACACTACATACTGATATACACCTGAACATCAGCAGGAGAGGACTCTTTAAAGTAGAGACATTACATACTGATATACACCTGAACATCAGCAGGAGAGAACTCTTTAAAGTAGAGACACTACATACTGATATACACCTGAACATCAGCAGGAGAGGACTCTTTAAAGTAGAGACATTACATACTGATATACACCTGAACATCAGCAGGAGAGGACTCTTTAAAGAAGTGCCAGGTAACACGCCTCATATATTCCGTGAAAGTGTGTAAATGATTAGACACGGGGAGAGAGGGAGCGGAAGGAAAGATTTGGGGAATTCCTGCTAAATAATAACATTACAGAAGAGAGGAGGAGGATGAGCAGGAAATACAGATTAAAAGAAAGTGTTAAAGATTAAACCTTAAAATGAAGTTAAGAGGAGATGAAGAGTTACAAAAGGTTAAAGACTGTAAGGAAGGAAGGACACGAGGAATAAAGGGACGAAAAAAGAAACATACAAAAAATTGAATTGAAGAAATAGAACCATAATAAAAAAAAGTGATAATTTTTAAGGAAAAAGAGAGAAAGAATTAAAAAGACGTCAATGGATTAAAAAAAACGTAAGAAAAATAATCAAAAAGGAAGGAAGTGAATAAATGAGGATCAGAGTAAAGTCTGTTAGCGTAGCAACGTTTAATTTGTAAGATGAGAGCCGGAGAGCTAACCAAGTGGAAAACATCGTCTGATTAAACCTTCCTCTGTAATAATGAGATCTACTGCAATCCTTTAACACCATCCCACACACACACACACACACACACACACACACACACACACACACACACACACACACACACACACACACACACACACACACACACACACACACACACACACACACACACACACACACACACACACACAACCATTTCAATCCAGGATTTTTAATATAAATGTAAGGTCAGACGTGTAATTTGCGTCAGTGTAACTGTGCTTTAATCACTTTAAGGACTCATCCTTCGTGAAGAGAGAGAGAGAGTGTGTGTGTGTGTGTGTGTGTGTGTGTGTGTGTGTGTGTGTGTGTGTGTGTGTGTGTGTGTGTGTGTGTGTGTGTGTGTGTGTGTGTGTGTGTGTGTGAGCGCAAAATGGAGCTGCAGTTTAGTTAACCAGCTGAGTAGGTAAGGACATTTTGTCGCTTCTGTTTGATTTTGACGTACTTGAAAACATTTGTATTATAAAATGTTGAAATAATTCAACCATATGATGAGTTTATAGAATATGATGCACTTCTGCAGATTAGATTAGACGTCAGGAGTTAAAGGAACATCAGCAGTAAAATGCTGGAAAGGATTTGTGAATAAAGTGTAAAAAAACACCGTTAAAAAATATGAAAAAATGTCCCCAAAAGAATATGTAAAACATTCAGAAAATATGTGAAACAATATCATGAATACATCTGAAAAAATAAATGTGATATGTCGGGAACATTGGCCATAAAATATTAGGAAAGTGTCAAAATTCATGTGAAAAATGCGACAAAAAAAGGAACAATCAGTATTTGACTTTATGTACTTTTAATACCTTTACTACTATACGTACTATACTGCACGGTCACTACTCTACTGACTTTCTACCGCATGTCCATTCAGATGATAATACTTCTGTGAGGTATTGAATGCATGACTTCTAGTGAAGTATTTAAGTAAAGGATCTGAATACTATTCTAGGAACATTGTTTCCACGTTCCACCCTCTCTTACGCTTTTTTCTTTTTCCTGCAGCTGTGTTATAGCTTTTAATCTCAGTGTAATTGTGGGAGAGAACAAACGTCTGCCGGCTGTGAAATGCGAGCTAACGTGCTTACAGACGTCCTCTTCTGTCTCAGAGACAAATCCTATTTTCAGCTCTCATCAGTCGAGAACAGACGTGAGGATAGCTCTGTGTCAGTATCTCATTTAGACACACACACACACACACACACACACTCTCACACACACACACACTCTCACAGCCTGTTGCTGCATTCGGACGCAAATCCCTTTTTCTGCTTCTCCGTCTCAGACAAAAAGCTCTCGTCTCATTTCCTCACGCTGCCTGTTGCTCCAGATAAAAGACACTCAGTGATCGAGAGCTTTCGTTTATATCCTCTTTCATTTCACGCTCTCTGTGTCTCTGATTGGACGGGACACCGTGTGAAGGCCTGCAAATTACATAGAAATGCAGGGTATTACAAACATATTTAGTACTATTATTTTAATATTTATTTTTGAATTAAATCCCCTTGAATATGTATATTATTTATATTTTATTTACACATATATATTCTTATTTTTTTAATTTGTTTATTCCGTTTTGGTCTCTTATTTAAATATTTTTTTTACATTTTGTCATATATTATTATATATTTTTTTAATGATTTTTATATCAATAAAATAAATGTGTGTTTTGCATCTGTGTCTATTATATTATATTATTATATGACAATATTTATTTATTTAGTGGGAATGCTGATACAGCATTCCAACTATATGTTATGCTACGGACGAAAAGTTTATTATTATTATTCCGTCCAATTATTTTGTCCGTCTTCTCCTCCCACATTCAACATCGCAGAAACTCCGTTCAAACATCAAAACGTTCAGCTCGGTCGGGAATCGATGGCTATTACTTTTATCATTCATAACTTTCATAATTCCAGAGATACATCCCATAATACATCACATTTTTAACCATTGAAGTCAATGGAGAAATTCTTCAGACTTCAACAAATCTTCATGCGACTTCAACTGCTAACTGTTCATTCATACTTTCACTCAGTAACCTCATTCCAACTTTAAAATGTTACACATCTTTCTGACATTATTCGTGTATCACAACTTTTAAATCTGATTCTTACTTTTAGAGATATTAAACATTGTTCAGACCTTGGTAAAGAGGCCTTCTTCAGATTTTAACATTAACTAGAGTGCGTGATGTCACAGCTAGAGGGTAAGAAATCTTGAAATGTGCCTTCATATATTTTTTTAAAACTGCCATAATTCCCAAACCCTACATTCTTGAGACATAATTTTTCATGATAAACGTAGGAAAACATCTCGTAGCTTGAAAAATGACAAATAATTCAACAAAATGCCTCTTGAGGGCATGAAGTGACAAAAACGTTCAACATGTCTCCATTAAAGCCCATTGTAATTTCAGGCAGATATTTCCTCACAGCAGCAGCCGCACACCTTTCTTAAACTGCCAAAAAGGCCACATTATTAACCCGAAAGTACACAAAAATTACACTTCAGATACTCAACTTCCTTACATGCTTCACGTTTTGAAATTTCAAAGATATCTGTTATCGTTCTTCCACAAAACGTTCACATGTAAGAGGTTTATCTCTCATTCAGAACAATGAAACCTTTGAAGTCTAGGCACCTCGTTAGCTCAACTATAAACACCTGTGCAATGGAACACGATGATGTCATCACTCCAACTGACAGCAGTCAGTTCTAACTGTTCATTTCATACTCACACACACACACTCTCTCTCTCTCTCTCTCTCTCTTCTCTCTCTCTCTCTCTCTCTCTCTCTCTCTCTCTCTTCCTCTTCTCTCTCCTCCATTCTATCTCTCTCTCTCTCTCTCTCCTGTTCAAAAAGTGCTCAAAATTCACATGTGTGCTAACAGTCCAGCCGTGAAGACATCTACGAGACAGTTTTGAGATTTCTTCAAATGCCGTTGCCATGGCAACACAATGCTCGCCATGAAGCACGATGTCGCTGTAAGTCCAATGGACACGGTCCGATCGTCCCCCAATCTTCACTTGTATATCACCGGTCCATGCCTGAACAGTTCTACGCCAAATCTGAGATCTCACCATATGCCGTTTCCATGGAAACGCATCCCTCGCCATAAAAGACGATGTCACTATAACTCCTATGAAAATGTTCAAAAAGTGCTCAAACTTCACATGTGTGCTAACAGTCCAGCCGTGAAGACATCTACGGGACAGTTTTGAGATTTCTTCAAATGCCGTTGCCATGGCGACAGACCACTCGCCATGAAGCACGATGTCGCTGTAAGTCCAATGGACACGGTCCGATCGTCCCCCAATCTTCACTTGTATATCACCGGTCCATGCCTCAACAGCTCTACGCCAAATCTGAGATCTCACCATATGCCGTTTCCATGGAAACGCATCCCTCGCCATAAAAGACGATGTCGCTATAACTCCTATGAAAATGTTCAAAAAGTGCTGGAACTTCACATGTGTGCTAACAGTCCAGCCGTGAAGACATCTACGGGACAGTTTTGAGATTTCTTCAAATGCCGTTGGCATGGCGACAGATCATTCACCATCAACTTAGTTCAAAGGTTTGCAGTTCAAATATTCTGCTGCTTTTCCAAGCCTTTTTACTTATTTTCTTCTCTCATCACACATTCAAGCCCCCAGTGTTCATGTATCATTTCAATCTAAATTCTTCACTTTCTTCTTACACATTACTTTTCAGCATAAAGCATTCCCACTAGCAATTTCTTCAGGAATTGCATTCTCTAGTTTTCTATTATAATCCATTTTAAATTATTGTTTTTATGAATTTGTATTTATTTTCCTTCATTAGTTCTATCATTTATTATTAATTATTATTTCATTTCTTTACAAAAACAATTAAGCGAAAGACAGAAATTAGAAAGAAGAGGACAAGACAAGAAAGGACAGATGAGGAGGAGGGAGGAAGAATGAAAGGAAACAGGGAATAAGGAAAAGGAAGGAGAGGAAAGGAATAGAGAAAAAGGAGGTGAAGTTACATAAAACAGGGATTTGATACCGGCTGAATTTGGAAATGAATGAAGGAAAGAAACACAAAGAGCGAGGCAGCAGCAGTTTGTTTTTCCCAGCAGATATGATCTCCTTCATCAGCTTTCTCTCCGTTTTCCCACATCACATCGGGACAATCAGACCTCCATTATCTCCCATTACAGGCCAGGAAACTCTCCTAATTCATTTCACCTTTTCCAAAGCCCCTAAATGTTCGGTGACACAATCAGAGATGTGTTTTAAAATCAGCTCGGAGCCTAATGACTTCCCAACAGCACAGGAAGCGGCTGTGAAGGTCAATCCATCACCCAGACGGGAAGAGATGATATCACAATATGAAAGTTTGTATGAGCATTAAGAGAGAGTTGTTGCACTGCAGTCACACACTGAACACTGTGAGGGGTTATGAGGGTAAATAGGGGTTGTTTACATTCATTTCTCTTTCAATCAGTCCGTCTTTTATTCCAAAAAGTCAGACATGTGTCATTAAATAGGCAGTTTTCCAGGAAAATGCTTTGTTTTGCACTAGTTTTATTAGCAAATAGTAAGTAATAGTTACCATCAATGTATGCAAGACTCTTGGTTAATGCTTTGAAGGACTTTTTTCAGAGTTTTTCAGACATTTTATGAGTCTTTAGCTGTCTCACGTTTACTTCCTGAACACAGTGACATCACTATAGAAAACTTGCGCTCCTATTGGCTAGCGCTCCAACACATTGTATGTGATAGGATAAGGGGTGGGACATCTCTAAGCGGTTGACCAATCACAACAGAGCCGGCCAGCTAACCAATCACAGCAGACTGGGCTCTGGTTTCAGACAGAGGGTGACAAAGAGCTTGTTGAACAGTAGAGACACTCATTTCCCTCCAAATGAAGTTTAAACCAACAGCTGACATTCCCTAGAATCACAAAAATCAATATTACACGCAACAAAGCTCTCCTTGTAACAAAAAGGAACTATTGGAAGTATTCATTTACTATCAATAACCCAATCAAGTGTATACAATCTGGGAAAAGGCACGGACATCGATTTCAGCGTCCTATAAAATCATGGCGTTTGTTTCGAGATGCAGGGCGGAGCAGGTGGGTGGAGCTTATGGAATCAGGAGCGTGAAAAGGTAAGTTAGTGGTGACTTGAAATGGTTTCCACACACACACACACACACACACACACACACACACACACACACACACACACACACACACACACACACACACACACACGTACACACACACACACACACACACACACACACACACACACACACACACACACACACACACACACACACACACACACACACACACACACACACACACACACACAGTCCTGCTATTTGACTTTCCATACAGTGGTTAATGGTTTGCACCTGCTCTGTTCTGTGCAGCTTTTTCCAGCGTATCCTTCATCAGCGTGTGTGTGTGTGTGTGTGTGTGTGTGTGTGTGTGTGTGTGTGTGTGTGTGTGTGTGTGTGTGTGTGTGTGTGTGTGTGTGTGTGTGTGTGTGATTAGAAGTCTTTCTTGTTTCCACATCATGTCCCTTTCCCTCGTCACGCTGCATCTCTTCTTTTGCTTGATTTTGTAACGATGCCAGGATTAATACACATGTTGAGTTTTCCCCTCAAGACACGGACAGATGTTAACATCAGGATTTCATCCAGATTCAAAGGTCACACATGTTACGTGGAGAAGTGTGTGTGACACCAGATTCACATCCAGAGGTTACGCTTTATTCTTGATTGTTTTCGTGTGTTTTGGTACAAGAGTAAAAGCTTAGTTTGCCATCATGACCTAGTGACGTTTTGATGATAAAAAATCATTCAAAAGACACTTGTTTTCTGGTTTCTTTCATTAGGTAGTATTTGAAAAGGGCTATGATGCGGAAATTTGCTTAAAAAATCTATAAAGATATCCAAATATCTCAAGAAGAAAAATACACATTAACATATATAATGCACGTATGTATATTGTGCATCCAGTTTCAGCTTGTTATACCTTCAAATGAAACAAGAAATGTTTCTGAATAATAAGAAAACACATTGTTTATCTCCATCTTTCATTAAGAGACTGGATTTTCTGCATTGAAGCTTAAATTAAAAGCATGTTGGTGAATCTGTAAACCTTTAGGAGTGAAAACGCTAAACTGTATGATACAGCTGAACTGATTTTATTCATTTATTATTTTCAATCTGTAAAATGTTAGTTAAAATAAGGGAAATGTATAAAAAGGTGTATTATAAGCCTGTCATGGTGCTGCAGGTGTGTGTGTGTGTGTGTGTGTGTGTGTGTGTGTGTGTGTGTGTGTGTGTGTGTGTGTGTGTGTGTGTGTGTGTCTCAGGAGGGAGGCAGAAGCATAAAGACGCCAGATGCTACTGTGTCAGGCAGGTTAGGTGTGTAAGTGTGTGTGTGTGTGAGAGAGAGAGAGAGAAAGAGAGAGAGAGGGAGACACACACACACACACACGAGTGAGAGAAAGTGAGACGCGTGAGGAGAGACAGAAGGAGGGAACTGGAGACAAGTGATGGAAAAATGAAAAGTGTGTGTGTGTGTGTGTGTGTGTGTGTGTGTGTGTGTGTGTGTGTGTGTGTGTGTGTGTGTGTGTGTGTGTGTGTGTGTGTGTGTGTGTGGCAGATGGCGAGTAGAGCCGGAGAGCTTCATATTACAGTATCAAAATATCTACTCATGTTTACTGGGCAAGTGTGTGTCTCGACGTGTGTGTGTGTGTGTGTGTGTGTGTGTGTACCTGTTCCATGAGCGGCGGTGAATTATCCTCAGGTCTTTATCTCCATCTAGTGGTCTGATTATGATTACAAATATTATATGGAATATTTGTTCAAAAAGCTCTTTATTTTTCTCATACTGTCTGTGCTGCAGCACCTCTTTTCACCCTCTGTCTGAAACCAGAGCCCAGTCTGCTCTGATTGGTTAGCTGGCCGGCTCTGTTGTGATTGGTCAACCGCTTAGAGATGTCCCGCCCCCACATCCAATGTGTTGGAGCGCTAGTGTTACAAAGTGATGTTGGTGAGATTGGCTTCAATTCAGGAATGATTCATGTCTTGTCTTCTCCCCATGTGTTAAACCCAGTGCTACCTGGAGCTTCTGTTGATCGTCATATCCAAGCATCTTCATATTGATCAATTATTATGATTATTTTATTCATTAAATTACTATGATTCTCTCAATTACACGTGTACTCTGTGCAATGACAGTAACACCTAATGTAAACTCACAGTACATGTATTGTTGTCAGAATGTGTGTCAGCCTTAGAAACAGACAAAGGAAACAGACATTCCAACATTTAACATGTGTGTCATCCCAGAGACACACACACACACACACCCACACCCACACCCACACACACATACACACACACTCTAAGTGCTCGGTGCATGCTGCAGGCGGCTGGAGGCATTGCACTACTAGCCTACTTTAGGACAGGTCAGTCCTCTAAAAGCGTCCAGCCACCGTGAAATTCATATTATTCCCATGGAGGACGGACACACGCACACGCACACGCACACGCACACGCACACGCACACGCACACGCACACGCACACGCACACGCACACACACACACACACACACAGAATATTGAGTGTATAGCTTCATATCTGTTCATAGAAAACACACAAGGAGACTAGAAGTCACATCTAACCAGACTGAATGTAGAAATCATTGATCTTAAAATAATATTGGATTGTATGAGACTACACTACACGAGAAGAGTGTTTTCACAATCATTTGGATATGTTGTGGTAGTACAGTGCCAGTACATCAAAGTACAGTAACCTATAAGTCAATATACTTTTCACTGATTTGGCTTGTTTGTGTAATGCATCAGCTGTAATGATAATTTGGACACTGATTACAACATAAGTATACTTGTCTGGTAATATTTGGGATTATAAAAGCAAAACTGAGTACTTCCACAACTGTACTGTAGTCATAATAAAGTAAAGTATAGATTAAAAAGCGATTATGGTAGAAAACAATACAGTTCATTTGTCTTCTAACATACTTAAAGTTTGTGGTACTTGTACTTTTTTAAGTATTCTATCATTACTTCTTCTCCAGATTGAAAATATTGTATGTTTTAGCATCACTTTAATAATTTATTATATTTAGATTATGAGTATATATTAATATCTAGACCAGCATTTTAACTTCTTATGTTTATAGAAATATTATTATTTATTTATCTTTTCATTTGGTATTCTTACTTTCACTTCTAATGTTCATAACAATATTTAAATTAAATGTTTGTAATTGTATCCATTTGTTTTATTTCACTAAAAAATGAAGCATCCGTAGAAAACCAATTCTGTTCAAGGTTAGTGTATTATTATTATATTATTTTATATAGTATATTATTTGAGGTAATTTAATGTGCTTCACTTAGGCATTTAACACATAATAATTCTAAACAAAACAAACACACGAACAAAAACAAAAAAGAAAATTCAGGATGAATAAAATATTCAGATTTTGTTCTGATGAGTATTTGCACACTGTACTATTGTACTTGTCCTTCAGTAATGGATCTAAGTACTTCTCTCACCTCTGTGCACGCGGTCAGCGCGGGTTCAGAGTCCGGACATGACGTCAGCAGTGCCATTACGCGTCTGGAGAGCGCGCGCAGAGGATGGAGATGGAGAGGCGCGCGTGAAGCCTCGGTGTTTCTGCGGGATTAACAGAGAGGAAGATGGACGGTCGACCCTCTTCCTCTTCCTCCTCTTCCTCCTGAGAGCCGCGCGGAGATGGGGGACCGGACCCGGAAGAGACTCCTCGCCTCGCGGTCCCGGGTCTCCAAGGAAACCAAGCTCCGGCTCCGGGTCCTCTTCCTGGACGAGAGCGAGCGCACCTTCGAGGTGGAGGTAAAGCGGTCAATAACGGGGATAATACTTTAAAAAATAACTTATTTTATAATTCATTCAATGTTATTTAATGAATAACAACGTATTTATTTCAACGCATGTGCACCCATTTGTTGTTTATGGTAGTAACTGTTATAAATCATATTTTTAAGCAGATGAATTGCAATAGAGATGAATACAAACGATGATATTGGAAGGAGTTCAAACTGTCTCAGCCTTACACAGTAAACATTGAGAATTAGGGTTTAAGTGCAGATATACCCGTTTGTATTAACCCCTAAATGTTTAGGTTAATATGCCTTTCAGTTCATTATAAATAATCTATACATAAATCTACACTAAGACATAGTGTAATTGTCCTGTACCTGCATTTTAGACTGCACTTTTTAATAATATTATGATTAAAGCCGAAATAAATATATCCGATATTGTTCTTTAAAGAAGCCGTCATCTACCCAGCAGTATACAAACGGTATAGCAAAACAATGATCCTCTCCTTTAACCTCTGCAACATTAAAGTGACATAAATGCATCGATAACTCAAATCCAATCATATACATTATTCTTAAATAGGCCTTTCGTGATGATACGTTTGCACTTTACTTATTAAGTATTTCTTGGGTAAATCATATGCACATGTGATTTCAAATGCAGGGCTTTTACTCATAAGTAACTTGAGTATTTCACAGTAAAATATCCCAGTGTGTGCGCAGAGATCTAATCCATCAGTAACATTTACATTTGAAGTTGAATAGATTCAGAGCTCGATCCTTTACACCTGTTCCTAAAACGAAACATCCTGCATTATTATCATATATGATGGAGGGTTTTTCTCCAGATTTGCAAGGGGTGGAAATATAAATATAGAAAATGTAACTTTCTAATTCAATCTCCTGAAAGAGATTGAAAGAATGAGTGGAGTACAGTCACAGATGTTCGACGTGTTAACATCTGGAGAGCGAGGTGAACGCTCTGCTGTCGATGAACGGTCACATGATCTCTGCCAGCCGTAAAGAGAAGAGACGGGTCAGCGTGTCGCCTGCAAGGCAGTACCGCTATCTAAAGAGCGTGAGTGTGTGTGTGTGTGTGTGTCCCATTTTCCACGCCCATGCTTTCTCTGTCAGCGGCCTGCGGGACATGAGGAGCATCTTTACAAGAGGAGGAGGAGAAAGGGAAGAAACAATAAAAGAGAGGGAGAGGAATGATGAGTGAATGGATGAGGCGGAATATCAACTCTATCCACGCTGTGATAAATACAGTGTGTGTGTGTGTGTACGTGTGTGTGTGTGTCCAAAAAACAATGCTATATTTTAAATATAGGTTGTAAAATGTGTGTGTGTGTGTGTGTGTGTGTGTGTGTGTGTGTGTGTGTGTGTGTGTGTGTGTGTGTGTGTGTGTGTGTGTGTGTGTGTGTGTGTGTGTGTGTGTGTGTGTGTGTGTGGAGGAGCAGGAGAGATGGCTGAGTGAAAGTAGAAATTGTGGCTAAAATACAGAAGTAACATTTATTTTCTCAATATTATTGGTACACACAAGTTATCCTGAAGCAGACACATTTATGAATAATTCACTTTTATTTTTCATTTTCTTGACCAAAACAAGCCTGTTCAACATCATGAATTTCAGACAGGTTCAATATTATAATGATCAAATACTAAACAGTAATATAGTGGAGATTTATCCGTGAGAGAGAAGAGGAAAGAGGAATGGTGGATAAACACAGAGGAGGAAATTGTTAAGAGGACATTATAGAAAAACAGGTATAGTACTCGTTATTCTACGAATAGTTAACTAGTTTCCGTTGAAGCAGACACATATCTGAATAATGACATTTTTTCAACTTGCAAAGCGTTCATTTTTAATTTTTGTGTTCTTTTTTTTGACGAAAAACGCTTGTACTAAACAGTATGCATCCTTATGAATGGTAGACATTACATTACATTACATGTCACTTGTTAGACGCTTTTATCCAAAGCGACTTACATACTCAATACTGTGGACAATCCCCACAGGAGCAATTTGGGGTGAAGTGTCTCAGGGACACAACGACATGCTGGCCGTGTCTCAATGTCGAGTATACCTGCTGCAGAGCCACTATTTCAAGTATACTACGTCATCGAGTGGCGCAGAATGCTGGGCATTTAAACATTCCTTCGGCGCCACTCGATGACGTAGTATACTTGAAATAGTGGCTCTGCAGCAGGTATACTGGACATTGAGAAACGGCCGCTGACTGCAGTGGGGTTTGAACCTGTGACCCCCTGATCCGAACACCAACGCACGAGTCCACTGCGCCACACACCTCCAGACATATTACATATTATAATAATCAAATACTAAACAGAATACTGTTGGAGATGTATCCGTGAGGAAGGGTAGGAAAGATGGCTGAAGATAGAGACAGAGTAATAAAATGTATTCTTACGTTTATTGTATGGAAATAAAATACTTAGTACTCGTTATCATTTAAAGGAGAAGTGTCCCCTTGTGTGTTATGAAGGTTTTTATGCATGTAAACGGTGTGCAGAGTCACAAACCCTCAAAGTACACCCTGTAGCGAGTAAAACTCTAACACAGAAAATACCTCCCCAAAACGCCTCGTTGGAGATACGTCATTGTCCATTTGAGTCTTCCATTTAGTTCCGGGTACGGCATGATGTCAAGCCGTACCCGGAACGAAATGGACCAATCCGTGGAGCCGTTACGTTACGTCCGCGGAGCCGTTACGTTAAGCCCCCGCTGATTGGTCCAAATTGACCAATCCACGGACTTCCTCACACACACATCTGTGTGCAGGGAGCAGGCAGCTCAGCTGATTTCTCCTCCCTGGCTGCAGGCTGATAACAGACAGTTGGGATCGCGGCCAAATTCTCTCTGCGGACCCATTCTCTCTGCAGACCCATTCTCTCTGCGGACCCATTCTCTCTGCAGACCCATTCTCTCTGCTGACCCATTCTCTCTGCAGACCCATTCTCTCTGCTGACCCATTCTCTCTGCAGACCCATTCTCTCTGCAGACCCATTCTCTCTGCAGAACCATTCTCTCTGCAGACCCATTCTCTCTGCAGACACATTCTCTCTGCAGAACCATTCTCTCTGCAGACCCATTCTCTCTGCAGACACATTCTCTCTGCAGAACCATTCTCTCTGCAGACCCATTCTCTCTGCAGACACATTCTCTCTGCAGAACCATTCTCTCTGCAGACCCATTCTCTCTGCAGACACATTCTCTCTGCAGACCCATTCTCTCTGCAGACCCATTCTCTCTGCAGACCCATTCTCTCTGCAGACCCATTCTCTCTGCAGACCCATTCTCTCTGCAGACCCATTCTCTCTGCAGACCCATTCTCTCTGCAGACCCATTCTCACAGCGTTTATCAACCTTTTTCTTACTCAATATCAAGCCACACTTAATGTTTTTACTTCGACTGTGAGTTTGTGTGTGCTCAGGATGAGTTTGGCTGTGTTTGGCTGTGTATCGCTAACAAGGAAACAACACCTCCACGGAGCTCAGCGCGAGTCACAACGTTCCGACCAATCAGAGCACACTGTGCTCACAGGGAGGGTGGGGGCTGGAGCTATTGGAGCTACAACGAGCCGTTAAAGGCAGAGAGTGAAATTCAGTGAATACACGTAGTTTACAGAGATGCTGTATGAGAAACCAATGTGAGTTTGGAAAATTGCACAATATAAATCTATTCTAGTAGACCTCAACAATGGAATTATGATCAGTGGAAATGGCCATGACATGGGAGCTTTAATGAATTGTATGCAGTTATGTTAAACTGTCTTTATCTACAGTATCTGTCTTTATATCATCGTAAAGTTTAACTAGAACTCTTTAAATAATTCTATGTCTGTCCTTACTGAATTTTCTTCTCAATATAATTTGTCAATTTCAGAATTTATACGTTTTATTTGATCATTTTACAATCAAACCAGTCTGGAGAAACCGTGCACTTCAGTCCAATAAGGTCAAAACAATCCCATTCCATCCTAACATTCTCAAACCTCTCTTCCCTTAGCGTCTCCATCTCTCCTTCTCCTCTCTTCCCTTAGCGTCTCCATCTCTCCTTCTCCTCTCTTCCCTTAGCGTCTCCATCTCTCCTTCTCCTCTCTTCCCTTAGCGTCTCCATCTCTCCTTCTCTTCCTCCATCTCTCCTTCTCCTCTCTTCCCTTAGTGTCTCCATCTCTCCTTCTCCTCCATCTCTCCTTCTCCTCTCCTCCCTTAATGTCTCCATCTCTCCTTCTCCTCTCTTCCCTTAGCGTCCTCCATCTCTCCTTCTCCTCTCTTCCCTTAGCGTCTCCATCTCTCCTTCTCCTCTCTTCCCTTAGCGTCTCCATCTCTCCTTCTCCTCTCCTCCCTTAATGTCTCCATCTCTCCTTCTCCTCTCTTCCCTTAGCGTCTCCATCTCTCCTTCTCCTCTCTTCCCTTAGCGTCTCCATCTCTCCTTCTCCTCTCTTCCCTTAGCGTCTCCATCTCTCCTTCTCCTCTCTTCCCTTAGCGTCTCCATCTCTCCTTCTCCCTCTCTTCCTCCATCTCTCCTTCTCCTCTCTTCCTCCATCTCTCCTTCTCCTCTCTTCCTCCATCACTCCTTCTCCTCTCTTCCTCCATCTCTCCTTCTCCTCTCTTCCTCCATCTCTCCTTCTCCTCACTTCCTCCATCTCTCCTTCTCCTCTCTTCCTCCATCACTAATTACCCAGCAGTTGTTTGTGCGTTACATCAGGAGGTTTTTTTTAGTGTTAGCTGTCTGCTAGCCGTTGTTTAGCGGCATGGCGGGGGTGTCTGGACCCCTCTTATTAACTTGTCATGAGGAAGAGGAGATGAAGAGGAGGGACAGCAGCTGAAGCCGATTACAGAGAGAAACGGATGATTAGTGGAGACTAATGGCCGCCCACACAACAACAAACAGAGCACTTAGTGTCCATGGAGGAGAACAATCTGGAGGAATACACTTTACCGTGTACATCTCAAACTTTCAATGCTACATGTTAACACGTAAACAGTAGCTTTGTACAAAAAATACAAAGTATGATGTGGATATAGTGACTCAACTGCTGGCTATAGCTGTCTTGCTATCATTAACAATAAACAAATAACAAGAAATGTCTTAAAAAAACAAGAAATTGTAAGAAATGTGAATATTGAACACTTACCGTTACTAAATTAAAGAGACATATTTCCACATTACTGCGCACACACTCAAAAAAACTATAGTAAAATAATAATAATAATAATAATAATAATAGTACAAATCTATGCTTTTGATTGGTGCTTACCTAATCACTGAAATACTACAAGTAAATCAAAAGTAATCCAATAAATGAACTCCTGAAACTAAAACAATTTACCCAAAATATGAAAGGTCATAGATGATTTGAATTCACGCTACTAAATCCTTCAATTATTCTGAACATGTGGGTTTACTATTCTGCTGCCTGGAAACTCCTCTGTGGATGAATTGATGAAATACTCCTGTAGTAAAAGTATTTGTATTTAACCCTCCTATTGTCTTCGTGTTCCCCCCCCCCCCCCTTACTTTGGTGTTCGCGGTCACATTTCACCGGTCCTGTTTTAACTGCTATTACATCAACACGAAAACCATGAATCAAGGTTCTTCATTGTCAAACTAACATAGCTACAGAGTAATTATGTCGTTAGGTCACAGGCCTATCATCACCACATTTCATTTAACACCCTTTCAAACTGTACATATTGTATCAGACTACTGGTCTACATGAACAACTGCAGTAGATATACAAAGAATAGACTCTGAACATGTATTGCGTGTGCCAGGTGTGATCCATGTGGGGGGATGGGCACATAAGAGCGGGAAATGTGTCAAATTGTTCTGTGTGTGTGTGTGTGTGTGTGTGTGTGTGTGTGTGTGTGTGTGGAAACCATTTCAAGTCACCACTAACTTACCTTTTCACGCTCCTGATTCCATAAACTCCACCCACCTGCTCCGCCCTGCATCTCGAAACAAACGCCATTATTTTATAGGACGCTGAAATCGATGTCCGTGCCTTCTCCCAGATTGTATACACTTGATTGGGTTATTGATAGTAAATGAATACTTCCAATGGTTCCTTTTTGTTACAAGGAGAGCTTTGTTGCGTGTAATATTGATTTTTGTGATTCTAGGGAATGTCAGCTGTTGGTTTAAACTTCATTTGGAGGGAAATTAGTGTCTCTACTGTTCAACAAGCTCTTTGTCACCCTCTGTCTGAAACCAGAGCCCAGTCTGCTCTGATTGGTTAGCTGGCCGGCTCTGTTGTGATTGGTCAACCGCTTAGAGATGTCCCACCCCTTATGTGTGTGACCGGGAACACCATGGTTACAAAGTTGACTAAATCATCCAAAATCCAATGAAAGTGGTGATCAGCAATTGTCTATGTTCAAATGTCTCCTGTGAAGGATATCATGAAGCCTTAATGCAATCGATTAATGGGCTAATTAATGCGTGTTTAATTGTAGATAACTGTATGAATCAGAATCTTGTAGGTTTGGGGAAGAATGTACGCCATAAGCATAACAGATTTAAAGGATTTTGTAATGTTGTGAATATAGCTTAAAGTACATTTAACTGTGCATAACAAGTCATCCTAAATGATATCATGAAGTCACTCTTGAGAAGTTACTGCAGAATAAATCCTTAACATTTCAAAACAAAGAATTGATTTCGGGCAACCTGTCTTCCCAACATTAACTTTACTGTCATTTGAGATGTTGGTTTGTATGTATTGTAAAATGATGTTTGTATTGACATAAAAAAATCTGTATTTTGATCTGTTTTAATTGACGAGGACATTTGTTGAAGTTCCTGCACAGATGGAAATGATCTTTTAGCTATAATCTGGCATATAGCATCTCTAAATGTAACATTTAAAACATGGTCGGAGGGTGCAAACATGAGAAAGATAGTGGAGAATTATTGCGTTAGTTTAGGAGTATCGAGCTTAACTCCTATGACCTACAACATGGTGTCATAGAAACCCTCATTATGCAAAGTGGACTAAGTAACGGAGAAATTGAGCCGGGGTCCCCTGAGCGTCCCTGGACTTTAACTTTAAGAGTGTTTTAATTAAAAATCCAATCCCCCCTCTCCCCGTGTTTAATCTCTGTCTCCCAGCAAAAGGTTTTAGGAGGAGACTTCTTCAACAAAGTGTGCGGACATCTGAAGCTGCTGGAGAAGGAATACTTCGGACTGGAGTTCAGGCACCAGGGAGGGAACTACGTGAGGACACACACACACACAGTCACACACACACACACACACAGTCTCTCACACACACACACACACACACACACACACACACACACACACACACACACACACACACACACACACACACACACACACACACACACACACACACACACACACACACACACACACAGTCAGTCACACACACACACACACACACACACAGTCTCACACACACACACACACACACACACAGTCACACACACACACACAGTCTCACACACACAGTCACACACACACACACACACACACACACACACACACACACACACACACACACACACACACACACACACACACACACACACACACACACACACACACACACACACACACACACCACACACACACCACACACCAC
>NW_022987338.1:2500-37452 GCF_902827165.1 Trematomus bernacchii | reverse complement strand
CTCTCACTTCTCTCTTCACCTTTTTGGAGTTCATTTTGTCAAAAGTCTTCAGTTTTCAGTTGAGAGGTCTTTTTCTGAAATTGTAAATAAGTTTCTGCCTCGTGTCGTTGTTGGATTGAATATTAAAAAATAGATATGCAGCAGGTGGTGTGGGTTTATTGTGTATTTCAGAGGTGGAGGAGTACTCGAGTGTGGTACTTGAGTCAAAGTAGAAGTACCCCAGATATTGAGTAAAATTAGAAGTACTCAGATCTTGTACTTGAGTAAAAGTAGAAGTACTCAGGTCTTGTACTTGAGTAAAAGGTCTTGAGTAAAAGTAGAAGTACCCAGGTATTGAGTAAAAGTAGAAGTACTCAGGTCTTGACTAAAAGTAGAAGTACTCAGATCTTGTACTTGAGTAAAAGTAGAAGTACTCAGGTCTTGTACTTGAGTAAAAGTTCTTGAGTCAAGTAGAAGTGACTCCAGGTCTTGAGTCAGTCTTGAGTCAAAGTAGAAGTACTCAGGTCTTGAAGTGTCTTAACTTAAAAGTAGAAGTACTCAGGTCTTGACTAAAAGTAGAAGTACTCAGGTCTTGACTAAAAGTAGAAGTACTCAGGTTCTCGGAGTAAAAGAGAAGTACCCCAGGTCTTGACTAAAAGTAGAAGTACCCAGGTCTTGACTAAAAGTAGAAGTACTCAGGTCTTGACTAAAAGTAGAAGTACTCAGGTCTTGACTAAAAGTAGAAGTACTCAGGTCTCGAGTAAAAGTAGAAGTACTCAGGTCTTGACTAAAAGTAGAAGTACTCAGGTCTTGACTAAAAGTAGAAGTACCCAGGTCTTGAGTAAAAGTAGAAGTACTCAGGTATTGACTAAAAGTAGAAGTACTCAGGTCTTGACTAAAAGTAGAAGTACTCAGGTCTTGACTAAAAGTAGAAGTACTCAGGTCTTGAGTAAAAGTAGAAGTACTCAGGTCTTTAGTAGAAGTACTCAGATCTTGTACTTTATTAGATGTTAGTTTTAATGTTGGCTCCTTGTATTTTAAGGAATTGGAAAATCCTTGAAAAGTCCTTACATTTGAACAAAAATAAATGCTTTCAAGTTATTAGGAGCAAATTGAACAACAAAGCTATTGAACAATTGAATTATAGAATAAAGAACTTGTAAAAAATGACTTTTATTGTCATATACAGTGTAGTTATCTGTAAATCTGAGGTCACAGGCTCCTCCAACAGTGCAACACAATAAAACAGATAAAAGTGCAAGTAAATACAATAAAATAGAACATAATAGAAATTGTGCAGAATAGTCTATATACAAGTAATTGGAATATTGATATGTATATATAAGTTACAAACTGATGAATGTTGTGCGCAGGTGCACCAGTAACCCTAAGGATAAAGGAAAGTTTGCTTTAAATGTGTCTTACATAAGCGAGTAGAAGCTCCTCTCTGTCCCAGTCCCCTCCTGCAGGACAGACACACTCTGCCCTCCCTGTCGGAGCACATCACCTCAGCGGTCACACGGACATCAGTAATGCGCAGATGAAGCGTTATTCCCGGATGCCTGGTGCCCTGCTGTCGCTTTAAGAAGCGGCGGTGCAGCAGCCGCATCGCCTCACTCCTTCTCCGGCTCCATGGCTGCAGGATGGAGCCTCCTGCACCGGACAGACACTGGCAACTTCCACCTGCCCCAAAGGTAACATTTCATATCTGGTCAAATAAAACGTGTGTGTGCATGATTGATATCCTTAATAACCTTATTGAGGACACGCAGCTTCAGTCAGCTGTTTCTATCTGGTGTTTTGTTCCATGTAAAGTCTTCAGGTGTGTTTATTATGATTATTTTGTATTCTTTTATTTATTAAATAGCATTGCTGTGCATGCGACACATGAGATAGATAAGCCCTGTTATCTAACAGCTGAACGAGGCTCTCTGAAGGGCATATTTACTGAAACACAGTGAGCAGCTTTAAGTAGTTTTTTTATCCGCCTACACATCAACACTGATACTCACATTACGTAAGGTGATTGCGTATTTCTCACCAATAACGTGATGCACTTGTTGCGCAGACAGCAGAGGCGAGACTTCCGGTGTCCTAGAATCAGAAAAGAGGAGGAAAAATACATAATAAGCATCGGGTTGTTTGTGCAGACATTAAGAGGTATGAATCAGCTGTACATCTGCAGACAGAGCTGTGTGGAGACTTTACACACAGGTGAGAACATTTTGTCCTCCTTCCATTTCTGCTGCAACATTAAAGTAAAATAGTCTAAAACTGTGGTGGTGACAGATTCGATTAATGTTTACTTTACAGTGTACAACTTCAAATGTACACTCAGTGGATGACTGACAGGCTATCATCAGTGTTTACACTTGAACAACACAGCTATCACAGCAACAACATGTAAACAAATACATCTTTTCAATACTTTATTAAACCACAAAGGCCATTTGATTAAGACCAGTCAGACTTTTAAAGGCAAGGAGGGTGTTTAAAGGTCCCATGTCATGGCCATTTCCACTGATCATAATTCCATTGTTGAGGTCTACTAGAATAGATTTATATTGTGCCATTTTCCAAACTCACATTGTTTTCTCATACAGCATCTCTGTATAGTATGTGTATTCACTCTCTGTCCTAAACGGCTTGTTGGAGCTCCTGCCCCCCCCCCCCCCTCCCTGTGAGCCCAGTGGCCCGAGACAGCGAGACACAGCGTAACTCAGCCTGGGCACACACACACACCCGCAGCCTGGCTGGGAGTTTGTGTGTGTGTGCCCAGGCTGAGTTACGCGGTGTCTCGCTGTCTCGCCGACCCCACACCAGTGAGCAGCGAGCCTCGCAACGTCCCGCCGAGTGTGTGTGTGTGAGGAAGTCCGCGGATTGGTCCAAACGTAACGGCTCCGCGGATTGGTCAATTTGGACCAATCTGCGGAGCCGTTACGTTACGTCACTATACCCGAAATACGTCACTATACCCAAGAAGTAAACAATGGAAAAAGAGAAATGTCCAACGAGGCGTTCTGGGGCAGCATAGACAGGTCTTTTCTGTGTTAGAGTTTTACTCGCTACAGGGTGTACTTTGGGGACGGGTAATAACCAGAAAAGCATGACATGGGACCTTTAAGACAGATGTTGGGCTGATGTTAAAGATACATAAATAAATACAAGTGAGAATTAAATAATGTGAAGATAGGATGCCAAACGTTGGGAACATGTGTTGCCCCCTTTAGGAGTTTAACAGAATACAATGGTTCACATTTAATAAGAAAATGGCATTAATGTAATAGATTTAATGTGAAATATCCCAAAAATGCTTTTAGGGGGTAACGCAAACCTGCAATGATGTATTTATTTCATGCAGGTACTCCCAGAAGACTAAATTATATTAAATCCACTCTGCTTTTTAAACAATAATGCTTCCTTTCTAGCTGTTTGCATGCAGGACATCTGACTAGCAGCCAAAAGGGTCAGATCATCTTAGTGTATTCACAGTAAGAGTGAGGGTTTCTCGTGTCTGTGCGTGCCGCTCAGACAGAAGCAGCTGATGTCTCTTTGTGTCCCACAGAAAGGACGCTTGATCTGCTGCTGGCCTGCATCTCTTTTATTATTAGGGTGACGTTATAGTGACAGAAGAAGGAGAGTAATGGTCTCACACAGTAGATCAAGGACAACACTGTATTTCAGAGATTTATGATGTGGATGAGTTTTTCTCACAAAGGGGTATGTGAGCACTTTGGGGTATTGCTGATTCATGGTTTTTTTATTGCAATTGGGAAGCTTTTCTCGTGTTAGATGACAACAATCTAAAAATGCATTCATGGTTGAAATACAGCTGAGACAGAAAAAAGATGTGAAAAAGAGGCTGGTTGATGTTCCCAGGGAAAGGGAAGTTTGGGGCCGTCTGCTGGAACGGCTTCCTCCAAGACCTGACTCTGGATCAGTGATAGAAGATGGAACTCATCAAAGAGATGCCGTTCAATCCACTGCTGCCTTTGTGTTACTGCATGATGACCAAGGAACGTTCACCTTGACTTTAGTGACGATCCAAACATTTGAAACGGAGCAATATCGTTTTCTGACCTTTGAAAATATGTGTTTGTACTGATACCTTGTGTTTAAGTAAAGAGTCAACCAAACTTACCTGAGACGTATTTTAGTTGGAGTCAAGCTTGTTGCTACTTGTGGATATATACATTTTAGGATTAGACGGAACTCCAATGTCATTTGTTCCAGTACCAAGGACTGTTTTTAGATTTGGAAACACTGATTTAGATGACTGCTATCTGATCTCTAACATGGTGTGTATCCTCTGTTCAGCTGTGAGGGCTCCTAGCGTCTCTGGAGACGTTGAAGGTCCTCTGAAGCTCCAACATGTCTCTCCCCCCGAGCAGGAAGCCGTCCTCAGGTCAGCGCAGGTAGGAAGCTCTCACTCCTCCAGACGCATGCAACACATCTTACAGGGTCTACTGAGAATTTCCTGTTTCATGCCTGTCTCTTATTGTTTCCAGAGAACATACGGACCTCTGCATCACTCTCAGTTTTTAATACCTGTACTTTCTACTTCTTACATGTTGAACACAAATACCTGTACTTTCTACTTCTTACATGTTGAACACAAATACCTGTACTTTCTACTTCTTACATGTTGAACACAAATACCTGTACTTTCTACTTCTTACATGTTGAACACAAATACCTGTACTTTCTACTTCTTACATGTTGAACTCAAATACCTGTACTTTCTACTTCTTACATGTTGAACCCAAATACCTGTACTTTCTACTTATTACATGTTGAACCCAAATACCTGAACTTTCTACTTCTCACATTTCCCAAACAGGCTGGTTCCTTTAGTTTGAATGTGTGTTTGGTGGCGTCATCATTATTATTTAGAGTCATTGCGTGCCTATTGATTTGAACACGATCCGTGTATCCATCATTTCCTGGTCTTCTCTAAAGAAGAGGGACCAATGGAAATGTTGTCATGTTGCCGTTGTTCAGCATGGAAACATTCATTAGCTAACAATGACATTATTGTTCTATTAATATAAAGGGAGGTCAGGTACTCTTTAAAACAGCTGCTAGTTATGGGTACTTTTTACTGAAGTACATTTCAAAGCCTCTTTACTTTGACTTGAGTAAAGAAGTTTAGTCAGTACTTCTACTTTCACC
This sequence comes from Trematomus bernacchii, assembly GCF_902827165.1. Classification (NCBI taxonomy): domain Eukaryota; kingdom Metazoa; phylum Chordata; class Actinopteri; order Perciformes; family Nototheniidae; genus Trematomus; species Trematomus bernacchii. The sequence continues at coordinate 32,301 of NW_022987338.1, read as the reverse complement.
AGAGTATTTTTAAACACGAGTATCTGTACTTCTACTTGAGTAAAGGTGTGTGTACTTTTGCCATCTCTGATTATTATTATTGTTGTTGTTGTGGTAAACTTGCCTCTGTTTGTTCTGCAGGCGCTCAGTGGGGACTGTGAATGGCAGATTCTCCCTCAGCGAGACGTCGAGCACACACCCGGGGAAGATCAGGGGGGATGGCAGCCCCGCAGCCCGGACCCTCCCCAACACACCCAGGTCACATGTTCACCAGAAACACCTGGATATGTTTTCAACATTCTGACTTTTTGTTAGGATTCTGCATAATTTGGATCTCAGAACCCAAAAAAGACATTCACTCTTATGGCGCATTTCCACCGCAGGCCTCGCTCGACTTAGTACGGTTTTGTTAGGCCTTGGTAGGCCAGGCTCACTTTAATGCTGCGCTTCCATTACAGTTTAGTAGCTGGGGCAGTAACTATAGTAACGCAGTGTAGGCGGAGCCGTGACGTCATCTTCAATGAGAACCCCAGAAAAACAACACAGCCGTTAGCTGTTAGCACTCAGAGCTCACAGCTCCTTATATATGTTCAGAAACTAGACAAAAGTTAAACAAGTACAAACCACAGACTGCCTGTGTCATGGTGAATACAGTCGCTGCTTTATTTATGTCTGTATAGGCCGTTGTTGTGAGTGTGGACGGTCGGAGCATATACTGCGTTAGCTTAGCCAATCTCCATTTAGAACACACGCATTTTAAAAGGTTTTTCGCCTGCCGTCTGTCTGCAGACTTGACAAAGCATTAATTCATGGTTTTTACTAACCGGTATCAGTATGTTGTTACTTCGGCATCATTTTGAAACGTGTATTACAATTAAATCACGGTCAAATATGTCCATCTTGTTGTAGTTGTAGCCCCCTTGCCAGCGATTCTCTCTCTAGTTTAGCATACTCAGCCCGACTCAGCCTCGTTGTTGGCCCGGAAAGAACCACGATTTTGTCGGGCCAGAAAAAAGGTGAAAAAGTACCCCCGGGCCGGAACTAGGCCTAGTGGAAACGCAACCAAAAACGGGCCCGGCACGACACAGCACGCTTAAACCGCGCCATGGTGATTTTTTTTTTCAAATGCTCACGTGACCCCTCTTCCATACTCCTGAAACCCTGAGATGAAGAAAAACATTTTTTATATATTTGTTTTAAGTTAAACAATTAGGATGTAAGAATGATATCACTTCATATCACTATAATTGTCTCAATCTCAATTTCTTGTTTAGTTTTCTACATTGGACAAGATACTTTACACATTAGAAAACACACTTTGGTCATTTAAAATACTTGTTTTTTCAGAACACACAAAAAACCCTGAGATGTAGGAAAACAAATGAATAATTTAATTTGATTACTTGTTTAGTGTCTACATTGGACGGGATACTTTACACATGGAAAACACATTTTGGTAATTCAAATACTTATTTGTTCCTGTGTGTGTGTCCAGGCGTCAGGTGAAGCTCAGCTGCAGTGAGAACCACGGCATCAGAGCGCCCCCCCCGGAGCAGTACCTCACCCCCATGCAGCAGAAGGAGCTCTGCATCCGACACCTGAGGGCCCGCCTGAGGGACAACGTGGAGAGACTGCAGCACAGGTGAGTGGAGTGTTTGGTTTAAACTTGTATATTTCCTCACCCTCTCACCCTGCTAACTCTCTTCTTCTTCTTCTTCCTCAGAGACAGCGAGGTCTCGGGGCTCCGGGCCCAGCTGCTCCGGATGCAGGAGGACTGGATCCATGAGGAGGTCCAGAGGCTGGAGGCTCATCTGGAGCTGCAGGAGGCCAGGAGAGAGATCAGAGTCCTGCAGGGCGAGGTGAGGGCCAGCAGCCAGGAGCCCCACCAGCACCAGGAGCCCCACCAGCAACACAAGGAGCCCCACCAGCACCAGGAGCCCCACCAGCACCAGGAGCCCCACCAGCAACACAAGGAGCCCCACCAGCACCAGGAACCCCACCAGCACCAGGAGCCCCACCAGCACCAGGAGCCCCGCCAGCACCAGGAGCCCCACCAGCACCAGGAGCCCCACCAGCACCAGGAGCCCCATCACATACACCAGGAGCCCCATCACCAGAACCAGAAGCCCCAACCGCACCAGGAGCCCCATCACCAACACCAGGAGCCCCATCTACACCAGGAGCCCCACCAGCACCAGGAGCCCCATCACCATCATCACCTACACCAGGAGCCCCATCACCAACACCAGGAGCCCCACCAACACCAGGAGCCCCACCTACACCAGGAGCCCCACCTACACCAGGAGCCCCACCTACACCAGGAGCGCCATCACCAACATCACCTACACCAGGAGCCCCACCTACACCAGGAACCCCACCAACACCAACACCAGGAGCCCCATCACCAACACCAGGAGCCCCATCACCAACTGCACCCGCACCCGGGGGCCCGATCAGGTGGACGCTCTCGTTCCTGCGGCTGCTCCCCTGCTGGGACGCTGCGCCGTGGGGCCCCCCTGCAGCCTGAGGGCCTCCGGGGGCCCCGACAGACTCACCTGCTGCTGCTGGAGGCGGCGCTGCTGTCGGAGCCCAGGAGCCACAACAGCACCAGGGGCCCCTCCTCCTCCCCCACCTCCTCCCCCTGCTCCTCCTCCTACGAGAGGCTGTTTCTGCCCGTCTCACACTCCTGCAGCTGCATCGCACACACACCTCACACACACCTGTACCTGCACCTGCCGCAGGAGGAGGCCCCGGGGCCCGCCTCCGACTCTCCCATCCCGACCCCCCCCCCCCTGTTGAGAAGAAGGTGGAAGTGCGCTCTCAGGCCTGCAGCCCCACCATCAGCTGGCTGTGCGACGAGGCCCCCACCCCTCTCTCAGAGACACATTTTCAGTCACATTTACCCGGCGGGGCCCCTCCTCACATCGTGGAGCCGCCTGATAGACAGGAGGAGGTGAAGGAGCCCCTCACCTGTCAGCCCCCCCCCCACGGCCCCCCTCCCTGAGAGACAGGACGCTGTGGAGGTGGAGATAGAGGATGATGAGGGGGGGGAGGAAGACGTGGCCCCCCCGCTGTGCCACTGGAGCCGATACTTCCTGGTGGATCTTCTGGCTCTGGCGATGCCGGTTGTCCCGACGGTGGCCTGGATGTGGGGGGGGGAGCGGGGGGGGGTCCTGCCCGGGTATCACATGGGCTCCCTGCTGAGAGGCTGCTGCGCCGTGGCCCTCACCTCACTGAGGAGGGAGGGGGGGGCAGGGGAGGGGGACCCCCGAACCCTAACGGGGCCACGCTGATATGAGACTCGCTGAGAGACCTGAACCTCCTCTTGCGATGGAAGCTTCCTTTGTTTACCCCAATAATAATCATGCTGTCTTGAAGCAGACTTTGAACTACCGACTGAGACCATAAACTTATTAGGAAAATGTTGACTGAGGTAATAAATCAAGAGAGAAGAGGGAACATTTCCTCTTAGACTTCTATGCCCCCTGGTGGACATTACAGAGAATGCACTTTCTTTAACACATTACCACACTTCTTGTAGGAGCTTTTTACAAAGTAGTTAGATATAAAGAAAATAGTCCCTACATGAATCTGGGTCATCATTTCTGCAAACACGTTTAAGTTGTGGTGCTTCGTCCACCATCCAATGGCATTTACTTCCATTATACTGGAGAGAAAACAGACATTTCTACGCCTCATATCTCCAACACAGTGACTCACACCCAAACCCTCCAGGTGAGAGGGCGTACTGTCCCTTTAAGACTCTGCTGACTTCAATACACTTTGGTTTTTGCCTCCAGTTGGATTTTTCCTCCTCTTCTAAGATTTCTAGATTTGACGTAACGCCCTTGTGATGTTGTGCTCATGCCTTAGAGAACAGAGGATTAGTGTTAGCTCTCTTTACTGGACTCTGCATGAAGCCCACTGTCCGGACGGGGTCTACTGCTTGAATTAAATTAAATAAAAGCCAAGTTCTGGTTTTAGATTTACGCTTTGGGAGAAGATGTTCGGTTTATTTTATGGACATTAATTGTTTGAAATTGCTCCTGTATTTTCATCATCATGTTTTAAAAAATTGGTTAAAGGGACTAGAGTAAAAAAATATCAAAACAATTTTAAAAAAGTTGTTATTTATGAGATTTTAAAGGACTTTTTAGAAGAAAAGAAGCATGTGCATTGAATGGAGCTCTCAGGTGTGAAACTGACAGGTTGTTCAGATGTTTTACAATAAATGAAACATGGGATTATAAACTGTGCAGACTCTATTTATTGGATCCTGTTTGGACCGTTCCCCTCAACACATTTTAAAGTGTGCCGCGTGCGCTGTGATTGGCTCGTGGGAGATGGGACGCGTCTGATTGGTTAAGCTTGGGGAGTGAGTGAGAGAGGATTTGTGAATGAAGGTGTAAGAGACAGTATTCCTGACGAACTTGCGCTAAGCTTAATTTAAAGGGTTATTTTCTATAAAATCAGTACAAATAATTCATGTTTTATCGTTATTGCGAAATGTCCTGGAAGAATTAGAAAAATATAGGAGTTGCAATATTTGTTGAAGGTTGAATTTGTGCAAAAACATCATTTTAATTCAATATTGTCACTGCAAATATGTCCTTTCCTTAACATCATGCTCTAATATGGACTTTTTAGTTTGGTACAGATTTAGCAAAAATCACTGCATAATCATTATTTATAGTTTTCATTAAAAACTAGAATATGACCCTCCAGAAAATCTGCATTTCTGTGTGTTTACCATGCAGAAAAATGGGACTATAACTGCATTTTGGTGCACAGCAATGTGTTGTACAAAGACAATAACCGATGTATAATCATAAATCTAATATCATACATTTATAGGAATCCAAAAATAAGTCTAATTCCATATTTTTGCACTTCGTTCCACCTTTTTACAATGTTTTAAGGACGTTAAAAATAAAGAATAGCATAAATAAATCTGCAGTTTGAATCCTGAATTTACAAAACAGAGATAAAGCCAACAAGGCGTCAGGATTGTGTCCAAAAATAAAGCGTTGATGTGAGAAGTGCATTCATATTTATCCATATGATTAATATGCATTTCACTTCCTCTGCTGAGATGCACCGACTGCACCTACACCAGGAGCCCTATCACCAACATCACCTACACCAGGAGCCCCATCACCAGCACCAGGAGCACCATCACCTACACCAGGAGCCCTATCACCAACATCACCTACACCAGGAGCCCCATCACCTGCACCAGGAGCACCATCACCAGCACCAGGAGCCCCATCTACACCAGGAGCCCCATCTACACCAGGAGCCCCACCAGCACCAGGAGCCCCATCACCAGCACCAGGAGCCCCATCTACACCAGGAGCCCCACCAGCACCAGGGGCCCCATCACCAACACCAGGAGCCCCATCACCAACATCACCTACACCAGGAGCCCCATCACCAGCACCCCCATCTGCACCAGGAGCCCCGCCAGCACCAGGATCCCCATCACCAACATCACCAACACCAGGAGCCCCATCACCAGCACCAGGAGCACCAGCACCAACAGCCCCATCTACACCAGGAGCTCCATCTACACCAGGAGCCCCACCAGCACCAGGAGCCCCAGAAGCCCCAACACCAGGAGCCCCATCACCAACAGCAGGAGCCCCACCTTCACCAGGAGCCCCATCACCGCCTATGAATAATATGCATCTCACTTCCTCTGAGATGCACCGTCTGCTCGTTTATCTACAGACTCATATTTCTATAGGGGCTATCGGAGAAGAGAGAGCATACAGCTTTGTTTACTGACTTTACGCAAAGTGTTTTAACACACTGATGTATTCTCTAATGCGAGCAGCTGCACGATTTACCCCCTGCTCTCACTCTGCTGTTTATTATAATGATGGTCTGTTCGTGCAGAAAACAAGTCCCTCTGTGTGTCCAATGAAATGCCTCCATTGTGATTAAGAAGTCCACCCTTAGTGTGCAAAAAGAGAAGTGTTTTATCATGCAGGGTCTTTCAGGAAAGGGTCTCTGAGGCGGCTTAGGTCAGAAGAATATCTGCAGATTCAAACTTAAATGTAAAATAAAGAGTGTGTTTTATTTATGGTGGAAGCAGCGCGTATAGTAGTGTTTAAATGATCAGGATATTCGATTTGCTCCACTTTGAGAGTGAGTGAATGACCTTAATGTTCAATTTGCTCGATGTCACTTCATTTGCAGACACTTTTCTCTGTTCTTAAAGGTGGGTATTCACTTCAGAAACACTTTTTGTTATATTCCATGGAATGCTCTTAACATCCCGATAGCAATGAATATCTTAAATGCTTTGACAATAAATATATACAAAAATATCATCTGTGGAAGCCGTGGCACTGTAAAAAGCACGACCAATCATCTGAGCCGGCTAAAATAACTGGATGGCCTACCTGCCTGTCAGCCTTCCATCTGTGCACAAACTTATCTCGTGCCCTCATTGGTCATGTGCGCGTTCGTGTGTGTTGGAGGAGGGGCTCTGTAAGGAAGTCTGAAGGAAGTGGCAGATTTTTTTAGGCTGCGTATTTCAAATTCTATGGCGCTCGAGCTGCTTTCTCCATTCTTAAAAGTGAAGAGACGACTCCAAATGTTTCTTACATCTCAATCTGTATGGCAGCCTTTCCATATCAGTGTCTGTTGAGTCAAACACAGAGACATTTTACTCAAACACATATACCTAGAAGAGCTGTATCTGTCAAAATGGTGTCGGGGTATTTTTAAGATATCTCAAAACATTTAGATTCTCCATTATTTTTTAATTGTGCACTTAAATAACTGTCCCTCAAATTAGTTGTTTAGTATATTGACCTATGTAGTGATCACTTATTAATACACTGGGTTACATAATTCAATCAAGGAACTACAGGTTGGGGGTATTGTTCCGCACGGACACTAATGCTTACTGTACCTCCGGGGTATATACTGTGTCCTCCTCCCTTTCGCTTTCTCTTCTCTTCCCGGGCTGCGACCCGACAGCATGTCCATTTCTGTCGCTCATTAAAGCCAGATTTGCACCTTCGATGCACCGCCTCCGACTCCCTATCTCTCGGCACTACATTGGTGACCCCGACATAAGTCTCGCGAAGATTCCGAGACTGGACCGAACACGGCAAAAAACAGACTGTTTTTCTCGAAATGCCGGAGATTTTTGGAGATGTCCGTGGCTGCCACGTGCTCACAGACTGAGGCTCGGTGCGCCCTCCGGAATGGCCGAGGAAGACGCTCGCCATTTCCACGGCTTTTCGGCACTGGGGGACAGCAAGCCTTCCATGGAGCCGATACACGACCATGCCTGGTTTATTCGGGACATGCGGCTGCATGTCCGGCTGCGCTCGCTAACGGCTAGCCACGACTGCTAACGGCTAGCAGCTACCAACGGCTAACGACAGCTAGCCACGACAGCTAGCAGCTATCGCCATCCGACTGTTTTTTTTGTGGTGCCGGAGAGGAGGTTCGATCATGTCTGGTCGGCCTCATGTGGATCCTCTCGCTATTTCGCCCACCTGTTTTTGTTCGTGGACAGGACGACCCTTTTGAGTTTTTTTCTGGTGCCTGAGAGGAGGTTCGCCCATGTCTGGTCGGCCTCGTGTGGACCCTCTCGCTTTTTCGCCACCTCGACGGCGGCTTCGGACGTCGCCCATGCCTTCTTCGGCCCGTGGGTGGCGCGCTTCTGGACCCCGTCTCGCCTCGACTCTACGGTTTCGGACGTCGCCCATGCCTTCATCGGCCCGTGGGTGGCGCGCTTCGGGACCCTGTCTGGCCTCTTCCCTCGCCTCGGCTCCTTCCTCCCGAGGACTTCGTACCCGCCGCCGCTGTGCCTTCGCCTGCGGCCGGGCAGCGCTCCTCCCTCCCTCCCTTCAATGCACCGCCTCCGACTCCCTATCTCTCGGCACTACACCTAAAGATAATTTTAAAAAAAGTTTACAAAAGGCCAGCATTGTTTATTCCAGCATATCCAATATGGCATTGTGTTTACTTATTTAGTTTTAAATAGAAATGTAGTTAAATATTTTTGGGTTCAGGGCAGAGAGGACTGTTTTTTTTCACTATTTTCACTGTTACAGTCCAAATGACCCATAAATGAATCGCCAGAGGAATCAATAAAGAACATTTTAAATTGCTGGTTTGTTATTTATTAGGAAAGGTATTTATCCGTGTGACTTCATCCTCCAATTCTATTGAAAAGCAATGGAGAAATGGAAATATAACAGCACAGAAAAACCCAGAATCTTGCAGAATATGCTGAGTTTCCTCTTTAGTTGGGACTAGGGTTGCAAAGGGGCGGAACATTTCCGGTACATTTCCATGGGAATTATGGGAATAATGGGAATTAATGGGAACTAACTGGGAATTGAGGGTAATGTAATCGAATTGTATAATTTAATTTTGAAATGAGCCGTTCAACTTCCGACTGATTTCGATAGAGCGGGTCACATATGAGCACAGCCCTCTGTGGATGTCAGCATGAGCAAGAGAAAGGTATCTGAGAAAAATCGTGTTTTCATTACATTACATTTAATGTTATTTTAGGAGGCGTGTGGCGCAGTGGATAGAGCCTTGGTGTTCGGATCAGGGGGTCACAGGTTCAAACCCCACTGCAGTCAGCATGTCGTTGTGTCCCTGAGACACTTCACCCCAAATGGCTCCTGTGGAGATTGCCCACAGTTTTGAGTATGTTAGTCGCTTTGGATAAAGCGCCTAACAAGTGACATGTAATGTAAAAATCGTGTTTTCCAAGAAAAGTGTGAGAAAGAATATCTTTTCACTGAATTCAGGGGTAAACCACAATGTTGAGTATGTTTGCAGACCGTTGCTGTAATGAAAGTAAGGGACTTGAGCCGCCACTGCGGCCCCCTGGTGGCCAGTACATAAATGATGTGGCCCCCACCACCATCCAAGTTGCCCATCCCTGCTGTAGGGGGTGTGGTCTCAATAGCCATGCAGTAAGCAGTGTGCATGTGATGGAGGAATGGCATGGATATTCAAGTGTACTTGAATGGCATCTGTTTGTTTTAGTCAAGATTATGCTCAAATATACTTTCCCCAAATATATTTAAGTTCCCTAAGAAGAGCCAACCTTCCATTTGGAAAATTCCCAGTTTATTCCCTTAAATTCCCGTTTATTCCCTTAAATTCCCGTTTATTCCCTTAAATTCCCTTTAATTCCCGTTAATTCCCTTAAATTCTGGTTTATTCCCTTAAATTCCCGTTTAGTCCCTTAAATTCCTGTTAATTCCCTTAAATTCCGGTTTATTCCCTTAAATTCCGGTTAATTCCCTTAAATTCCGGTTTATTCCCTTAAATTCCGGTTTATTCCCTTAAATTCCTGTTAATTCCCTTAAATTCCGGTTTATTCCCTTAAATTCCGGTTTATTCCCTTAAATTCCCGTTTATTCCCTTAAATTCCCTTTAATTCCCGTTTATTCCCTTAAATTCCGGTTTATTCCCTTAAATTCCCGTTAATTCCCTTAAATTCTGGTTTATTCCCTTAAATTCTGGTTTATTCCCTTAAATTCCCGTTTATTCCCTTAAATTCCTGTTAATTCCCTTAAATTCCGGTTTATTCCCTTAAATTCCCGTTAATTCCCTTAAATTGCGGTTAATTCCCTTAAATTCCGGTTTATTCCCTTAAATTCCGGTTTATTCCCTTAAATTCCTGTTTATTCCCTTAAATTCCTGTTAATTCCCTTAAATTCCGGTTTATTCCCTAAAATTCCTGTTTATTCCCTTAAATTCCTGTTAATTCCCTTAAATTCCGGTTTATTCCCTAAAATTCCGGTTTATTCCCTTCAATTCCTGTTAATTCCCTTAAATTCCGGTTTATTTCTTTAAATTCCCGTTAATTCCCGTTAATTCCCTTAAATTCCGGTTTATTCCCTAAAATTCCTGTTTATTCCCTTAAATTCCTGTTAATTCCCTTAAATTCCGGTTTATTCCCTAAAATTCCGGTTTATTCCCTTCAATTCCTGTTAATTCCCTTAAATTCCGGTTTATTTCTTTAAATTCCCGTTAATTCCCGTTAATTCCCTTAAATTCCGGTTTATTCCCATGGAAAGTTTCCATCTTTGAAAATTCCCGGAATTTTGCAACCCTAGTTGGGGCATAATATAAGCTTCTGATTCCTTAATGATTAAAGTGCATTCAGTTTGCTATAACAGCGTTTAATAAGGGAATACAGTGAAAAACAAGAGCCGCTTGTGTTAAAATTACTCTTTTAATGTGTTTAGAGTAAAGAACAGACCTTTACAACATCATCCACAGCTTGTTACACACAACTCCTTCAAACAAAGATAATCACAAACCCCACGATGTGCCGACAGATCTCCGCGGGGAACCCCCCCCCCCAGCACCTTTTAAAACCTTTATTTAAACCAGAGACCAGAGACTTTCGTGCAGCAGAACCTTCTGTTCGTGCTTAAAGAATAGAACGTTCCCCGGGTGTTTGACGAGCCGTCGACAGGACCGCCGACGCTGCGACTGTTCCAGCGATAGTCCTTTACTCTTATAAATTAAGAAATGAAGCTGCAGACAGACGAAGAGCTAATGTGCTTGATTCATGAATCCCTGGTTTACAACCTGTTCATACTTTAAATTGAAGTGATCAAGTATCACATTTAAAAAGACGATTCCTAACCTGCAATCAATAGGATTTGTAAAGGCCACAGAGCCACAGGAATGACACCGATTGATATTTATGACACGTGTTCTCTAAAAGCTGCTCCTGGTGGCAGACACCATTTATCAAGGCAAATAAAAAAATAAAAAACATCACCGTAAAAATACATAGCAGACGAAACACAGGGGGTGGGGGTGGGGGGGGGGGGGCTATGACTTATTACTGTATGGAAGCTAAGGAATAGACATGGAGGGTAACGTTTTTAAAGCAAGTGACAGAAGACACGGTTTCTAGACGAGAGGAGAGTGAAGAGGTGAAGAGACCCAGGTCCTATGGGGTCAGAGCAGGAACCATCCGTTCCTCCATGTTCCCGAAGAGAGGAGTCAACCTGCAGAGAGAGGAGGAGAGGAGGAGAGGAGAGGAGAGGAGAGGAGAGGAGAGGAGGAGAGTTACCTTGGTTGCTGATTGGCTAATGGCTACACAAGACAAAACATCGTTATGACATCATAAAGTGGCCAAAATCTGATCAGCTCATTTTCAGACAGGTTTTTATAGAAATGGATCAAAAAGAGAGAGAATCTTTGTTCCTGAAACTTTCAGAGTCTCTTTCCACAGAGGGGACACATGTTGATGAAGAAGAGACATGAAGAAGAGGGGACACATGTTGATGAAGAAGAGACATGAAGGGGACACATGGTGAAGAAGAGACATGAAGAAGAGGGGACACATGTTGATGAAGAAGAGACATGAAGAAGAGGGGACACATGTTGATGAAGAAGAGACATGAAGAAGAGGGGACACATGTTGAAGTAGAAGAGACATGAAGAAGAGGGGACACATGTTGATGAAGAAGAGACATGAAGAAGAGGGGACACATGTTGATGAAGAAGAGACATGAAGAAGAGGGGACACATGGTGATGTAGAAGAGACATGAAGAAGAGGGGACACATGTTGATGAAGAAGAGACATGAAGAAGAGGGGACACATGGTGATGTAGAAGAGACATGAAGAAGAGGGGACACATGTTGATGTAGAAGAGACATGAAGAAGAGGGGACACATCTTGATGAAGAAGAGACATGAAGAAGAGGGGACACATGTTGATGTAGAAGAGACATGAAGAAGAGGGGACACATGGTGAAGAAGAGACATGAAGAAGAGGGGACACATGTTGATGAAGAAGAGACATGAAGAAGAGGGGGACACATGTTGATGAAGAAGAGACATGAAGAAGAGGGGACACATGGTGATGTAGAAGAGACATGAAGAAGAGGGGACACATGTTGATGAAGAAGAGACATGAGGAAGAGGGGACACATGGTGAAGAAGAGACATGAAGAAGAGGGGACACATGTTGATGAAGAAGAGACATGAAGAAGAGGGGACACATGTTGATGAAGAAGAGACATGAAGAAGAGGGGACACATGGTGAAGAAGAGACATGAAGAAGAGGGGACACATGTTGATGAAGAAGAGACATGAAGAAGAGGGGACACATGTTGATGAAGAAGAGACATGAAGAAGAGGGGACACATGTTGATGTAGAAGAGACATGAAGAAGAGGGGGACACATGGTGAAGAAGAGACATGAAGAAGAGGGGACACATGTTGATGAAGAAGAGACATGAAGAAGAGGGGACACATGTTGATGAAGAAGAGACATGAAGAAGAGGGGACACATGTTGATGTAGAAGAGACATGAAGAAGAGGGGACACATGTTGATGAAGAAGAGACATGAAGAAGAGGGGACACATGTTGATGTAGAAGAGACATGAAGAAGAGGGGACACATGTTGATGAAGAAGAGACATGAAGAAGAGGGGACACATGTTGATGTAGAAGAGACATGAAGAAGAGGGGACACATGGTGAGAAGAGACATGAAGAAGAGGGGACACATGTTGATGAAGAAGAGACATGAAGAAGAGGGGACACATGTTGATGAAGAAGAGACATGAAGAAGAGGGGACACATGGTGAAGAAGAGACATGAAGAAGAGGGGACACATGTTGATGAAGAAGAGACATGAAGAAGAGGGGACACATGTTGATGAAGAAGAGACATGAAGAAGAGGGGACACATGTTGATGTAGAAGAGACATGAAGAAGAGGGGACACATGTTGATGAAGAAGAGACATGAAGAAGAGGGGACACATGTTGATGTAGAAGAGACATGAAGAAGAGGGGGACACATGTTGATGAAGAAGAGACATGAAGAAGAGGGGACACATGGTGATGTAGAAGAGACATGAAGAAGAGGGGACACATGTTGATGAAGAAGAGACATGAAGAAGAGGGGACACATGTTGATGTAGAAGAGACATGAAGAAGAGGGGACACATGGTGAAGAAGAGACATGAAGAAGAGGGGACACATGTTGATGAAGAAGAGACATGAAGAAGAGGGGACACATGTTGATGAAGAAGAGACATGAAGAAGAGGGGACACATGTTGATGTAGAAGAGACATGAAGAAGAGGGGACACATGTTGATGAAGAAGAGACATGAAGAAGAGGGGACACATGTTGATGTAGAAGAGACATGAAGAAGAGGGGACACATGTTGATGTAGAAGAGACATGAAGAAGAGGGGACACATGTTGATGTAGAAGAGACATGAAGAAGAGGGGACACATGTTGATGAAGAAGAGACATGAAGAAGAGGGGACACATGTTGATGTAGAAGAGACATGAAGAAGAGGGGACACATGTTGATGAAGAAGAGACATGAAGAAGAGGGGACACATGTTGATGTAGAAGAGACATGGAGAAGAGGATTTTGTAGAATAGGTGACCTTTAAATCCACACAGTAGGATTCCCACACCTGACCGTGGAGTATAAAAACGATGGACTTCTTACCCTGATATTTTGAGTGGAATTGAAAGTGAGCAGAGTTCAGGCTTCCAGGCCGATGAGCTCCACGTCGAAGGTGAGCGTGGCGTTGGCCGGGATGATGCCCGGGTGTCCCTGGCTGCCGTACGCAAAGTCCGGAGAGCAAATCAGCTTCGCCCGCTGACCCACACTCATCTGGGACACAACAATCAATATATACAAAATAACAGTCACTTCATTATCTTTGAGAAATGTACATTAGTGCAGGACTGTCCATAGCAGCGTAAAAACAACACAAACTAATATTGTATTTACAGATTAATCTGACGGTTAATACCGAGAGATATTAACTTTCATTATGATACGAAACATTGGAAAGCAGCAAATCTCCATATTTAAGAGGCGTGAGCATTTTCTGACATATTTGTTAATGATTCATTACTAACTAATTAAACGGATGGCAATTGTATATCTATCAATAGACTACTTGTTGCAGCTCCCAAAACCACTCTGATTGATAATCCTGAATTAGACCGAGAATGAACAACATATTCATTCAAGGTTTGCACAATGACCTGGCTGGCCTTATTGGTGCATAACAATGAACATATGAAATAAAAGGAGGTTTTAATTAAGGGACAAACTGTTTTGTGCAGAATTGTGCAAACGTTTACTTATGATATAGATAATAAGTGCAATTCTGTTTAGAGATATAGTGTCTGCAACTAAATGAAGTAATGCACACAACAGTGAACATGTTATATGAATAACTGCACGATAAAGCATATATCATTTCCAGTGATAACGCTATTTATAGTAAAAACCAGCTCCTCACCTGCGCTACTCCTTCCTCCCAGCCTCGAATCACCTCCTGGTGTCCAATCTTGAATTTGAACGGTTTCCCCCGGGACCTCGAGGAGTCGAACACCTTCCCATCTGCCAGTGTGCCTGACAAAAATCACATTTAATGTCATTAATGTCTGAATTATTACCAATTTTGAGATACTTGTACTTTACTTGAGTATTTCAATATAATGCTTTGTACTTCTACTCCAATACAGTTCAGACGTACATGGTGTACTTTTCCTCCACTACATGTATTTAATTCCTTTAGTTACTTTACAGATGTGGATGAATGATGTGAAATATAATCAAGTGTTAAATCAGACTTTAGTTCCACCTGGAGTAAATTCACAAGCTACCCTGCAGTATACAAAGTCATTCAAACTAGCTGCACCTTTACCAGCTTTGAGAACACTTTCATGATCAATCATTATAAAACATATCATATATATTATTCTGAAATGGACCAATCTGCACAATGACTACTTTTACTGTCGCTACTTTCACTATATTTTGATGATAATACTTTTCTACTTTTACTTGAGGAACATTTTGAATGCAGGACTTTTACTGAAACAGAGTATTCCTACACTCTGGTACTTCTACTTTTACTCAAGTACAAGATCTGAGTACTTCTACTTTTACTCAAGTACAAGACCTGAGTACAGCTTCATAACGGTCACTGGGGGCTAGCGTTAGCCGGTTAGCTTCACGTTAGCTTCAGGGCTGACAGACAGCAGCTAACCGTTAGCTCCACTAATGCTCCGGTCTTAAATAATTAAAGTACAATCATTTAAATGATTTAGTAAATAATCAAAGTAATGCACCAAAGCCCCATGTTAGCTATCGTTAGCCTAACTGACAACAAGCAATCTGTTAAACATGACATTTCGCGTTAGCATCAATGCTAGGTAGCGTTAGCCCAACTGACACAAGCAATATGTTTTAAATGGAATTTAGCGTTAGCATCAATGCTAGGTAGCGTTAGCGCAACTGACAGAACAAGCAATCTGTTTAACATGGAATCTGGCGTTAGCATCAATGCTAGATAGCGTTAGCCCAACTGACACACCAAGCAGTTGGTTAACATGTTATTAAGCGTTAGCATCAATGCTAACCAGCAAAAGCAACCAGTTAGTTAGCTTAAATAGTTTTATACTTGTTCCTGAATTCAGCTCAATAAAAGCAGACTTCCTGACCACTAAAGACCCGCTTTTAACGGGCTCTCTTCTATCCCAAAAGCCACGATATTTCTTACCGACATAATGAACCACGACGCGCTGCCCCTTCTTCGGAAAGGTCCGTCCTGTAAATATAAAGGAGAATAAAGCGAGTGAAATAAAGAGACAAACACTCTGGGAGTTTATTATAATTACTATTAAACTGTTGATTATTCCCACCATCTCCCGGAGTTATGGTCTCAATCTCTACTCCCATGTTGGCTCTTCGTGTCTTCCTCTCACCCTACAGGAAGCAGAGGCAGACACTCAGGGGGGGATCAGTTCATGGACAAATGTGAGGTTTCTTCAAAAACCCAACAAAAAATAATATTTTAAACCTTTAGACTGGTATGCAGATGTTTTTGTATATTGTAGTGTTTCTTTTATGTTTTTTGGAAATTTTTACCTAACTTCTTCAGTTCATATAATACTTTTATTCTATTTTATTAAATGTTTTGAACATTTGTGCTGAACGTCCTATGCTTATACAATATTTGTATTTCATTTCTGTTATTTATTCCCACCATCTCCCGGAGTTATGGTCTTAATCTCAAGGAGTATGAAGTATATTATGAGTGAGTTGACATAGAGATAAAAATGACTGAGCATAGCCAAAGACAAACCTTGTTACCCTTGGGTGTTTAACCCCGGCCCCCCGCTCATAAAACCAAAGCTTTGACCTCAAGGCTACCGTCAAGTGCTTTAAAAAGCATTTTCTAAAAACAAAAAACGCTGTTAAAGCAGAGTTTTATTCTATTAAGCACACGAAAATGCATGTGATACTGTATGTGCGATTAAAGTGTAGTTCCCAAAGGACGCGTTGTGGATTGTGGCACTGTTGGCTTTCAGTGCAATTGACATAAAACATCAGAAGGATATTTCTTTTTATTCAAGCCTTGGTTATTTTCAATTGCTTTCGAGTTATGGTTATGAATTACGTCATCATTTTATGACATTTCAATTCTGTGAAACAGTGCCTTTATTGTAGAGATCAAGATGATGACATGAGGCAAATGTGACACCAAGCCCCAGGACATGTGCTGCTAGCTCCACCAACGGAGCGATACAGGAGGCTTTCTTTTGGAAAACAACTGAAATACAACTTTAGAGTACGCTTTAGAGTTTCATCTGTTTTCTGTCTTAACTCATTTTTTTCCACAACAATAAATAAACAAATCTCAGAGATAATTATTTATTTATTTTGATAAAACAAAATTCTAGCTGCACACTTTAATGATCAATAATTATAAAACATATCAAGTTTCAATTTCAAGGCTTTTATTGTCATTTGTGCATAGCTACAGTGTAGATGTATATGGACATCTAAGGTCACAAGCTCCTCCAACAGAGCAACACAATAAAACAGATAAATAGTTAAAATAGTGCAAGTAAATACAAATAAAATAGGATAGAAATAGTGCAAGGAGAGTCTATATACAAGTAATTGGAATATGATATATCATATCATATATCATATTATTCTGAAATGGACCAATCTGCACACTGACTACTTTTACTTTTGGTACTTTAACTTTATTTTGATGATAATACTTTTCTACTTTTACTCAAGTACAAGATCTGAGTACTTCTACTTTTACTCAAGTACAAGATCTGAGTACTTCTACTTTTACTCAAGTACAAGATCTGAGTACTGCTACTTTTACTCAAGAACAAGATCTGAGTACTTCTACTTTTACTCAAGTACAATATCTGAGTACTTCTACTTTTACTCAAGTACAAGATCTGAGTACTTCTACTTTTACTCAAGTACAATATCTGAGTACTTCTACTTTTACTCAAGTACAAGATCTGAGTACTTCTACTTTTACTCAAGTACAAGATCTGAGTACTGCTACTTTTACTCAAGTATAAGATCTGAGTACTTCTACTTTTACTCAAGTACAAGATCTGAGTACTTCTACTTTTACTCAAGTACAATATCTGAGTACTTCTACTTTTACTCAAGTACAAGATCTGAGTACTTCTACTTTTACTCAAGTACAAGATCTGAGTACTGCTACTTTTACTCAAGTATAAGATCTGAGTACTTCTACTTTTACTCAAGTACCAGATCTGAGTACTTCTGCCTGTCTGTCTCTCTGTCTGTCTTTTCTACCTGCCTGTGTGTGTGTGTGTGTGTGTGTGTGTGTGTGTGTGTGTGTGTGTGTGTGTCTGTCTATCTATCGGCAGGGTGCGCTCGCGGTTATAAAACGACGCGTTACGTCACATCACAGATACGGAACGTGCTGACGTCACCACTTCCACAACAACAAGAAGAAGAAGCTGAAAAACAAGGAAGTGAAGGAAAGAAGCAGCCGTAAGGTTTTTTAAAGGCCGTGACAGAGATATATGAACGCGGAGCTCCTCCTTTTATTCTGATATTCTTCCAGCCTCCAGATCATCACACAACAATGAACAACAAAGGTATGTTTCCCACACCTCGTGTTGATATTTACAGTCCGTTTTCCGTTCGTTTCGGCCTGAAGATATTTACCGGAGATCCGGAGATGAAGCTAATGTGGCTAACGGACATTAGCTCCGTTTTAATGACAATAAACTGACATTTTCCGGATAAATATAAAGAACACACGGTGATTACCGGCGTCTAAATTGTTATAAAACACCGTGGATGTTAATAATAAACGGATAGATTCACTGTCACCGTTTTATCACCATAGTAATGGTGGCCAGGTCACATATTTTCAGTTAGCTTAGCATCACAAGCTAACGTGATTTTTTTTTTTACTGTTGAAAGAGCACCGGCCGTTGAAGCAGATTTTTAAAAAATGAGCGTAGTGGCCGCAAGGTGGTACTGCAGCTGTCGTGACGTCATGTTGGCCCAAAAAGACTTTCTCCCGTTGACTTACATAAGATCAGAACCATGTTTGCCAGGAGCGCTTACATACAAGGCAGTTATTTCATGATGCAAACGGAAACAACAAAAATAAAATAGGTTGTAGGAGAAGGTAATACAAATACGATTTAAAAAAAGGAAATCATACCAAAATGATGTCTCTCCGGAGGCTAAGGGAACACTCCAGTGCGCATGCTCAGTAAGCAAAAGGCCCAGGATCATCCGGGTACTTCCTGTATCTACAGTCGCTTTATTATCGGCTTCATGCGCCTCTGAGCAGCTCTCATAGGAATGAACGGAGTATCCAGTTCTCTTTATACATGGTTTACATGCAAGGGAATCTAGCTAATCCGTGTGCATCATTTTAATAATACTCTGTTATTAGTGTGCAGTTGCCCAGACAGAGTGTGTATAAGTACATGAATCTGCTATCCTCGCCGCCTGCTCAGTCTTTGTCTGCGGGTATTTTCTGCTCAGATCTTTTGTTGCTGTTGGGTTTCCAGCGGCTCCTGTAGGCCTGAAACTAACGATTATTCTCCCTATCGATTGTTTCCTTGAATAATGCTTTGTTTAGCTAATGTCAGCAAATACCACAACAGGCTCATCGGTGCAGCTCATCGTGGTGCCTTTAACGGAGGGTTTCTGTCCGACACAAATACAAAGGAAATCACTGAGACACTTTGGGGAAAACGAAACCGTATCGCTTTAAACATTTCAACTATAGCTTGGTTGTTATTAGTATGTGACTAAGTCGGCTATATCAAGGTGTGTTATGTGTTTTCCATGATGCCTTTTAGGTTTTTTCCCCCATTTATTAACCACTGGCCCTGATCAAAACTATAATTGAACTGTATTTCTGCACTTTGTTCGGACATGTTATGTCATTATAGCAGAGCCACAACTACAACTTGATATGTCGATTCATCTGCAAGTATTTGGATAATTTATGAATAATTTTTCTTTTAGTTTAGCTAAAAAACAATATTAGCTGTTTTCTATATATCCTATATGATTGTAAACTTGATATTCAGGGGTTTTGAACTGTCAGACCAGACACCCTTCACTATGTTCTGAACGTGTATATACAACACTGTACATATACATCAGAATAATTGATACTCAAAGTTTAATATATTATATTTAACATCATTTATATAATCGGTTGCAATCCTACATTGTATATTTGGTATTCCTTTAACGAACATTACCAAGGGCCCTTTTTAATCTCTCGAGTATACAATTCATCTTATGCTTTCTATCTTGTAGCATAGGAATGAGTACAATCTAGCAATCTAGTGAGTACAGTATTGATTTGGAGTGATATTGTCTCTGCTGTCAATATATTAATAACTACTGAAAATGTGGTATACCTTGGTTTATCCTCATTGTTAACGTGACATCTTTGTTTATCCTAAAAAAAAATAGAATATCTGTCCCAACATATACGACAGGGGAAATTCTGATTTATCTGAGAAACATTTAACCTAAATTCTTCTTTAGTTTTGTCACAATTTCCCAACAAAGCACCATAAACCACAAGCACCCGGTCACCCAGGGGTTTGTGTGTCAGTCCCTGTTGAACAGTAACATGTATGATGTTGTGTTTGCAGGTTCATATCCTCAGCAGTCTGTGTACCCTCAGCAGAGCACTGCACCTGGATACCCTCCTGCTATGCAAATGTCTCCCCAGGCTCCTCCTTACACAGACACACCACCTGCATATTCTGAGGTAAATATTACATACATGTATCTATCATATCACGTGACTCTGTGATCAGTTCCTCACAGAGGGGGGGAAGTATACTTTGTTACTGTACTTAAGTACATGTTTCTGGTATAAGTACTTTACTCCACTACTTATTTTTCTGAGGACTTTTTACTTTGACTTCTTACATGTTGAACCCAAATACCTGTACTTTCTACTTCTCACATGTTGAACACAAATACCTGTACTTTCTACTTCTTACATGTTGAACACAAATACCTGTACTTTCTACTTCTTACATGTTGAACCCAAATACCTGTACTTTCTACTTCTTACATTTGAACCCAAATACCTGTACTTTCTACTTCTTACATTTGAACACAAATACCTGTACTTTCTACTTCTTACATGTTGAACCCAAATACCTGTACTTTCTACTTCTTACATGTTGAACACAAATACCTGTACTTTCTACTTCTTACATGTTGAACCACAAATACCTGTACTTTCTACTTCTTACATGTTGAACACAAATACCCTGTACTTTCTACTTCTTACATGTTGAACACAAATACCTGTACTTTCTACTTCTTACATGTTGAACTCAAATACCTGTACTTTCTACTTCTTACATGTTGAACACAAATACCTGTACTTTCTACTTCTCACATTTCCAAACAGGCTGGTTCCTTTAGTTTGAATGTGTGTTTGGTGGCGTGATCATTATTATTTAGAGTCATTGCGTGCCTATTGATTTGAACACGATCCGTGTATCCATCATTTCCTGGTCTTCTCTAAAGAAGAGGGACCAATGAAAACGTTGTCATGTTGCCGTTGTTCAGCATGGAAACATTCATTAGCTAACAATGACATTATTGTTCTATTAATATAAAGGGAGGTCAGGTACTCTTTAAAACAGCTGCTAGTTATGGGTACTTTTTACTGAAGTACATTTCAAAGCCCTCTTTACTTTTACTTGAGTAAAGAAGTTTAGTCAGTACTTCTACTTTCACCAGAGTACTTTTAAACACGAGTATCTGTACTTCTACTTGAGAGAAGGATGTGTGTACTTTTGCCATCTCTGGTTCTAATCGATTGCTTCTGTCTGTCTGCAGATATACCAGCCCAGATATGTGCTTCCACACCAGGTGCCCGGCCAGGTGGCGCAGATGTCCTCCCACTACCCCGGCGCTCAGATGTTTATGCCCATGCAGCCCCATATGCAGGTCGGGCAGATGGGCCAGAACGTCCCCATGGCCTACTACCCCATGGGAGCCGTGTACCCCCCCGGCTCCACAGTGATGGTGGAGGGAGGCTATGATGCTGGTGCTCGGTTCACAGCAAGCAGCGGTGTCTCCATCCCAGTGAGTAAACACACAGCGCAAATATTTAAAGAAGCCACAACACCGTCTAAATGTTTCTGATGATGCTTTACTTAAGGGAATCGTTTAAGACAAACAAATATCCCTAACTTTGGTAAGATAAGGACGTTGTTAACCAGCTAAACACCAAGCCAAGATTAGAATTAGAATTGGGAGGGATGAAACCCTCTTTAATGGTCACACATGCAGAGCACAGGGCGCACACACAGTGAAATGTGTTCTCTGCATTTAACCCATCCTAGTACCAGGAGTCTAGTACCAGGAGAGTCTAGTACCAGGAGAGTCTAGTACCAGGAGAGTCTAGAACCAGGAGAGTCTAGTACCAGGAGAGTCTAGTACCAGGAGAGTCTAGTACCAGGAGAGTCTAGTACCAGGAGAGTCTAGTACCAGGAGCCTAGTACCAGGAGCAGTGGTTGGGTTATGTGGACATGGCATCCAATTTGTTATTACAAATGCTTTTTGTTCTTCCATTGGACTCCTCTGTTTACTTCCCTAACATAGTGACATCACTATGGAACACTCATGCTCCTATTGGTTAGGATTCCAACACATTGTACATGATAGGCTAAAGGAGCAGACGAGAGCCAAGTCGGCAACCAGCCTGAGAACTATTGCAGTTAGGACGTTATTGATCAAATCCCAAGTTGTTAATAATTATGTCTGTTCCCCCCCCTCCCCTCTGCAGCCCCCCCCCTCCTGGACACCCCCCCAACGCGGCTCAGCTGGCCGCCATGCAGGGGGCCAACGTGGTAATGGCACAGCGCAAGAACAACTTCTTCCTGGGGGGTTCCAATGGAGGTTATACCATCTGGTAACACCGACTCCTTCATGCCTAAACCGAGCCTCCCCCCGACCCAATTGATGCCCCCGTTCTCCCCCCCTCCACCCACCCACCCACCCACCCCATACGCCTCCCTCTTCAGGCTGCTTGGCCATGCCACAATACTGATATCACCTAACGGAATGTAATATGTAGAGCCCTCAGAGAGGTACAGTACTCCACTTCTGACCTAGAGATCCCACCACGACAGCCTGGAGACGACTGACGCTAAATTTCTTAACGCCGTAGATTTCATTCCATGATCCTCGCAGGTCCGCCCCTCTCATTCCCGGGCGGACTCTCTCAGGCGTCTGTTTCCTCCGATCGAACGGATCACAAATCACATCGAGATGTTCGTGTGTTCGTGTAAACGCTACGTAAAACGAAATATTGAAATATCAGATCCGCTTCACATAGTTTAGCTGCTTTATGGTGAACGTGGAATGCAGTTACGGAGTTGCACTTAATGCACAACAAAAAAATCCATTTGTCCTTTTTTTTTTTTTTTTGAGAACTTCTAGTGTAGTTTAATTAATAAATGTGTAATAGTTACATGTAAATACCAGTATGTTGAGAAATGACATCTCTGCTATACGACAAAAAAAAAACAACAAGCGTCCTGGATGCTTTTTAGCTAGAATCGTCTTGTTTGCACAATGTCCAAAATATCTCCGCTAAATTTTGAGTCCATCTGATGGATTGTAAAAATATACATTTAAAAATTAAAAAAGATTTCATGCAATATCCAAAGTGGTTTACTGTACCTTGTTGGGCGATTTGTAGATGAACATAGTCGCGTGCCAAAGAGCACCGGGGTTAGCCCTAACGTAAATTAACTTCAGTAAACTTAAAGGAAAGAACTTTAAAGTAAATCCAAAAGGATAGACGCGCGGGAAGGGCTGGTTGGTGTAACATGTTAGCTTTTCTTTGTCTCCTGTTTCTATTTCACAGTCGGATACCCAGAGTTTATACACTAAATGTTTTTATTGTACAGACTTCAACACCCTCTCCCCCCCCCCCCCCCTCCCCTCCCCACTGTTGTTTCTCATTTTAAAGTATTTATTCACGTGTGATAGCATTAGTTTCTTGTCAAAGCTCGAGGAGACTTTAATAAATATTTCAATGTTTCTTTTATTTCCTTCTTTCTATTTACATTAATATGTAAGACGTGTGATCAATGACATCCGGTTGACTTACGTTTGGTTGTGATTTAAACATTAAAAAAAATGTCACAATTTAAAAGCAAACTTATCGTAGAATCAGCGGCACTGAGTCGCACCGCTCACTTCCTGTTGCTCTGTAGAAACACGTTTGATCTGCAAAGTCAATCGGAGAGGTTGCCGATAAGGCTCGACTCTCTTTAAAGAAAGCTGTGAGATTTCTGAGCATTTGTCGATTGGAGTCCATCTGATAGTGTTGTGTTCGGGCTCAATCGCTGTCTGCATCATTTCTGTGCTTCTAATTCAACGTCTAGAGTCTACGTGATACACGAGTTCCATGAATCTTGATTTTTTTTTTTTGGGTGTGTGTGCTATAGCGTCAATGTGTCCCTGGGTATCCGACACACCGGATCAAGTTTTAACAGCTGTGGCCGCCAGGAAACAAAGTCTGCATAGCGACAGTTAAGCGATTTGGGTGTTAAGTGAGAGCGAGCAGCTGTCTGCACGCCGTCATCTGATATCTCACACACACACACACACACACACCTCCACACGTGTGTTTGGACCCAAAGGCCACAGCTGCTAACACTGAGAGGTTGTTTCCCTGCTTTGATTGTGTGTAAAGCAGCGATATGAATACTGTACAGCCGACAGCAGGTGCCATGCCAACCGCCAGCAGGAGGGTTTCTCTCCGAGGGATTATGGACATTTTAGAAGTTCAGGGATTCCTCTTTACAATATTCTGTAGACGTGTGTGTACCAAGAGTGACGCGATGACACTGGTTCACCTTCTATCTTTTAAGATTACTAAAGACGAGACGGGTGTGGAAAAAAAAGATGGAAATACTTTGAGGAGAAAAAAAAAAGGTGCACTTAACTTTTTTATACTAAACTTCAAATTTAAAAGTTTAGAATAAAGGTTGTTTTGGAAGTTTGAAATGCTGCATGTTTGTTTTTGGTTTGATTTCCATATATATATATAAACGAGGCTGTATTAGAAGGGCAGCTTGTGACCTGGAGCACCTGCAGGTTTTACTCTGTTGTGATTGTAGTTTCAACGTCTCCCGGCCGAACGCATCGCAGGAACCCGCTTCACACGATGCTTCCACCGCCTGGCCTTCAAACCAACATCACCTCAGATCTTTTGTCATAATACCTTAGTTTAGTAAACAAACTGTATGAAAGAATCAATAACCAAAATACTGTCACTTTGATATAAAAGGTATTGAGTCGAATATGGATGTGTATTTTTGTCAAACATTACACTCAGGCTGCAAGTGAGAAATGTCCTCATAGGGCAACGTGATGTGTTCAAAGGTCCACATATATTCTCACATTCTCTTTAGAGACATACTGATATACACCTGAACATCAGCAGGAGAGGACTCTTCAAAGTAGAGACACTACATACTGATATACACCTGAACATCAGCAGGAGAGGACTCTTTAAAGTAGAGACACTATATACTGATATACACCTGAGCATCAGCAGGAGATGACTCTTTAAAGTAGAGACATAACATACTGATATACACCTGAACATCAGCAGGAGAGGACTATTTAAAGTAGAGACACTACACACTGATATACACCTGAACATCAGCAGGAGAGGACTCTTTAAAGTAGAGACACTACATACTGATATACACCTGGACATCAGCAGGAGAGGACTCTTTAAAGTAGAGACACTACATACTGATATACACCTGAACATCAGCAGGAGAGGACTCTTTAAAGTAGAGACACTATATACTGATATACACCTGAGCATCAGCAGGAGATGACTCTTTAAAGTAGAGACATAACATACTGATATACACCTGAACATCAGCAGGAGAGGACTCTTTAAAGTAGAGACACTACATACTGATATACACCTGAACATCAGCAGGAGAGGACTCTTTAAAGTAGAGACACTACATACTGATATACACCTGAACATCAGCAGGAGAGGACTCTTTAAAGTAGAGACACTAAATACTGATATACACCTGAACATCAGCAGGAGAGGACTCTTTAAAGTAGAGACATAACATACTGATATACACCTGAACATCAGCAGGAGAGGACTCTTTAAAGTAGAGACACTACATACTGATATACACCTGAACATCAGCAGGAGAGGACTCTTTAAAGTAGAGACACTACATACTGATATACACCTGAACATCAGCAGGAGAGGACTCTTTAAAGTAGAGACACTACATACTGATATACACCTGAACATCAGCAGGAGAGGACTCTTTAAAGTAGAGACACTACATACTGATATACACCTGAACATCAGCAGGAGAGGACTCTTTAAAGTAGAGACACTACATACTGATATACACCTGAACATCAGCAGGAGAGGACTCTTTAAAGCCACATAATTTGGCGAGGACCCCCTGGAGGAGCCGCAGACCTCGTGTTGAAGACCTCTGATCTTAATTTTGAAATCAGGTACGAACAATCTTTGGGCAAGTATCTTAACTCATTTTCAATGTTTTAAATCACATGAAATAATCACACTTTTATTAATCGTCAAAGTCAGGTTTTTTTGGGGGAAAATATGCAAGAAATGAGAGCTATGTTTTTAACTGGGTGCAAATCTGTCATTTCCAGCTGATTATTTCATTGATAAATACTTAAATTAATTGGATGCGCCATTCACTACACCGAGGACACGGCAGAAATGTTGAAGTGTTGAATTAGACACTTTATTTAGTCTGTTTTTGTATCCAAACAGTTTGAGTGGTTTTGATTGGTTGTGCTGTAGAGAAAGTCAAAGTGTTCAGCTGCAGAAACAAAGAGGTAAAAAACATCACAGTCAAATGTCTCTCGTCCAAAATACGTTTAATTGTCTTCCCTATTTATCTCCAAAGAGGGAAGCCATCAGTAACAAAGAATACAATCAAACTGTTTCGTCCTGAACTCAAAACAGGAGCACAATGTTTTGAACTGGTTTAAAAAAGAATTGCATAGAAAACTATACACGTAAAAGCAAACAGCAACAGCTTCACAACACGCCTTGTTGGGGGATTAAAAAACTGCATATTCTGGAGAACACCTGATAAATAATGCTGATTGTTGCAGAGTATTAACTGATCGAACTAGAACCCACCACCTCCTTCCTCTTTGGTTTCCTCCCGTGCATTGGGGGGGGGGGGGGGTCTCGGCCTCCTCTCCAACACAGAATCAGGAATAAAAAACAGTCCTATTTTTCATTCTGCACGTCTTCAGATGAAGTATTCCTTCTTCTCTCCGGCCGCCTGCTTGTTGTTGAACTCGTCTTCGGGGTCTTCTCCCGGCGCCGGCTCCCCGGTGGTCCGGTACGCTCCTTTATTGTGACACAGGTACCGGTAGAGCAGGAAACCCAGAACGGCCACCGTGAGCAGGATGACGACTATCACCACTGAGGAGGTGAAGAAGACGTATTCAGAGAGGGCACGAGTACACACATCCTTTACTCAAGTAGAAGTACAGATACTCGTGTTTAAAAATACTAGGTATTTGTGTTCAACATGTAAGAAGTAGAAAGTACAGGTATTTGTGTTCAACATGTAAGAAGTAGAAAGTACAGGTATTTGTGTTCAACATGTAAGAAGTAGAAAGTACAGGTATTTGTGTTCAACATGTAAGAAGTAGAAAGTACAGGTATTTGGGTTCAACATGTAAGAAGTAGAAAGTACAGGTATTTGTGTTCAACATGTAAGAAGTAGAAAGTACAGGTATTTGTGTTCAACATGTAAGAAGTAGAAAGTACAGGTATTTGTGTTCAAAATGTAGGAAGTAGAAAGTACAGGTATTTGTGTTCAACATGTAAGAAGTAGAAAGAACAGGTATTTGTGTTCAAAATGTAGGAAGTAGAAAGTACAGGTATTTGTGTTCAACATGTAAGAAGTCAAAGTAAAAAGTGGTCAGAAAAATAAGTATTGGAGTAAAGTACTGAGACCAGAAACATGTACTTAAGTACAGTAACGAAGTATTTGTTCTCCACTACTTCCCACCTCTGAAGGCTGCTTGAGAGGTTTTTAATGAGGAAACGTTGAGGATAAAGGTACCTGCTAAATCACACCTGATTACAGGGAGAGCTGCTGCTATAAAGAGGTATAATACATCTAAATATAATTACATAGACACATACATAGATAGATACATTTAAAAAAAATCATAATAAAAGTAAATAAATGAAGTATTCTGAGATAACATTAAGTGCGAAAAGAATCCACAAATAAATAATAATATATAAAAGTTACCTGCTATCACGGCTGAGTCTGTGCCGCTGGGAGCTGCTGTTGTGATCACTGAGGGGGGATAAAGTACACATTAAACCATCTGTGTGTGTGTGTGTGTGTGTGTGTGTGTGTGTGTGTGTGTGTGTGTGTGTGTGTGTGTGTGTGTGTGTGTGTGTGTGTTTGAGAGTATGTCTGTCTCTGTGTGTGTCTGTGTGTGTGTGAGTATGTCTGTCTGTCTGTCTGTGTGTGTGTGTCAGTGTGTGTGTGTGAGTGTGTGTTTGTCAATATGTGTGCGAGTGTGTGTGTGTGAGTGTGTGTGTCAATGTGTGTGTGTGTGTGTGTGTTTGCGTGTCAATGTGTGTGTGAGTGTGTATGTCAATGTGTGTGTGTGTGTTTGCGTGTCAATGTGTGTGTGAGTGTGTATGTCAATGTGTGTGTGTGTGCGTGCGCACGTGTGTGTTGTGTGTGTTTGCATGTCAATGTGTGTGTGTGTGAGTGTGAGTGTGAGAGTGTGTGTGTGTGTGTCAGTAAGTAAAAGAGGTGAAAATGTGAATTAAATATAAAATGAAATGTGTATTTACAGTTTTAAGTAAAAATGTGCAACAAATATATAAATAATAACCTAAAATAGACATTATGGATTTTGTATATCCATATATCCTAAAGACATGAGGAGCTGCCGTTTGCACCAGGAGGATTCGGGGGGTCTATATTATTTACCCTGAAAGAAGGTGGTCTCTGCGGCCGGCTGCGTCGTCAAAGCCTTCGTAACTGAAGCTGTGGCGGGAAACAGGAAGCAGGAAGCAGGAAGCAGGAAACAGGAAGCGTGGAGAGAACACAGAACAAAAACAGGTTTCATTATCAGGACTCTCTGCGCTGGCTGCGAGTCAAGAGATTGGACGCCACGTGATCACATGACCGAAAACACACGCAGTTCTCACCCTCTGTCGGGCTGGAGGTCACGGACGTGGAGAGGTTCGACGCCATCGTATCTGAAAGTGGAAGAAGTGTTAGAGAGCTGAGGGAGAATAATACCCTAATACACAGTAATCTGATTACTAACAAACCTCTTAATGATTACAGAATCTGTGTGATGCAACGGCTTAACACTGAGTCACACAGAGGGCTTTTGAGTTGGGAAGAAAATACAAATGTTACACTTTCAAACACCTGATTACAAGGAGAGCTGCTGCTATGAAGAGGTATGATAATAATATCTAAATATAATTACACAAATAAACAAAAAAAAGTGAGTTAGTGTGTTAGTGAGTTAGTTAGTGTGTTAGTGAGTTAGTTAGTGTGTTAGTGAGTGAGTGAGTGAGTGAGTGAGTTAGTTAGTTAGTGAGTTAGTTAGTGTGTTAGTGAGTGAGTGAGTGAGTGAGTGAGTTAGTGAGTGAGGCCCAATCCCAAACCACACCCTACCCCTACATTCCCCCCCCTCCGTGACGGAGTGAACTCCGTGGAGTCTCACTCGCAGCTCAACGAGGCTCCCTCCTGTCAGATGGAGGGAGTAAATACAGCAGCAAGCTTTGGGACAAACTCCCCTCTCTCCGGCAGAAACAGGAAATGCCGTAACTGTATGTAACAACGGTTTCAAATCAGCATCTCTGAGACAAAAAATGTAAATTAAGAACTCAAATAAAACTCCAAACATCTATCATTGTGTTACTTTTTTGTAAAGCTCTTTTAGTTTTAAACCTGATGTTTATAAGCTTCTTAGTTTTTGCAACAGTCTGTAAATATACACAACTTTATAATAAAATGCACACATTTACCTTTTTCTAGACTAAACACAGGTACGATCCTAAGTTAAAAACATATGAGGTTATCATGAGGTTGTTAACATCGCAGTTTATCAGTGGATGTTTGCTGGAACTACTTGTAAACAGCGTGTTTCCTGACGGACACACACAGCGTGACTCCGGTCAGGTAGAGACCGGTCTCCAGTCAGCACCGCTGCAGACTCGCTGTTTGAGGGCTTGATAGCCCACTCCCCCCTCCACACCTCTCCGCACTCGTTGGTTTGGAACAGCACTTAATGTGGCGGACCCTCCGCGCGAACGGAGGGGTAGTGTGTAGGGCGTGGTTTGGGATTGTTAGTGAGTTAGTCAGTGCGTTAGTTAGTTAGTGAGTTGGTTAGTGTGTGAGTACGTTAGTTAG
>NW_022987337.1:0-31469 GCF_902827165.1 Trematomus bernacchii | reverse complement strand
GGTGTAATTATGGTGTAATATGGGTGTAATTATGGTGTAATATGGTGTTTATGGTGTAATATTGGTGTAATTATGGTGTAATATTGGTGTAATATTGGTGTAATTATGGTGTACTATGGGTGTAATTATGGTGTAATTATGGTGTACTATGGGTGTAATTATGGTGTAATTATGGTGTACTATGGGTGTAATTATGGTGTAATTATGGTGTAATATGGGTGTAATTATGGTGTAATATGGGTGTAATTATGGTGTAATTATGGTGTAATTATGGTGTAATATTGGTGTAATTATGGTGTAATTATGGTGTAATTATGGTGTAAATATTGGTGTAATATTGGTGTAATTATGGTGTAATATTGGTGTAATTATGGTGTAATTATGGTGTACTATGGGTGTAATTATGGTGTAATTATGGTGTAATATTGGTGTAATATTGGTGTAATTATGGTGTAATTATGGTGTAATATTGGTGTAATATTGGTGTAATTATGGTGTAATTGTGGTGTAATTATGGTGTTATTTAGGTGTAAAAACGGTGTAACCGGAGAGAAGTCTTCTTCTCGAGTTAAAGGAACACGGCGTCACCGTCTGATCCTTAGAACTTCTTTTAAAGCACCGCGGTGAAAAACAATAACAATAACAATAACAATAAGGCAGAACAGAAAAATAAACAAATAACTTGGAACATTATAAAACCTATAAAAACAAAGGTAAAAAAAATATTACAAATAAACATAAAGTCAATGAAGAGTCTGGTCCCAGGTGAAGATGAAGGTGATGATGATGATGATGAAGGGAGTGAGTCAGTTAGCATGCATCTGTTAGCACACTTCTGTTAGCACGTTCCCTTAGCGTGCATAGTTAGCACGTGTCCCTTAGCTTGCATTGTTAGCATGTGTCCCTTAGCATGCATTAGTTAGGATGTGTCCGTTAGCATGTGTCCCTTAGTGTGCAATTGTTAGCACATATCCGTTAGCACGTACCATTAGCATGCATTGTTACCATGTGTCCCATAGCATGCATTAGTTAGGATGTGTCCGTTAGCATGTGCCCCTTAGTGTGTATTGTTAGCACACGTTCCTTAGCATGCAATTGTTTGCACACGTCCGATAGCATCTGTCCCTTAGCATGCATGGTTAGCACGTGTCCCTTAGCATGCATTAATTAGCACGTGTCCCTTGGCATGCAATTGTTAGCACATATCCTTTAGCACGCGTCCATTAGCATGCAATTGTTAGCACATATCCTTTAGCACGCGTCCATTAGCATGCATAGTTAGCATGTGTCCCTTAGCATGCATTAGTTAGGATGTATCTGTTAGCACGTGGCCCTTAGCATGCATTGTTAGCATGTGTCCCTTAGCATGCATTAGTTAGCACGTGTGTCTTAGCCGTTGTTAGCGGTTGTTAGCTCGCGGCGTGGCTGCCTTGGTGAGGGGGCGGGGCGAGCAGTAGGCTGGCCAATAGGAAGAGGCTGGAGGTGGGCAGGTAGACAGAGAGGAACAGCAGGACGTCCTCGCTGAGGCAATACAGGAAGTGGCTGCGCTCCGTCAGCAGCCAATCCAGCAGCACCCCCAGCAGCAGGTAATACACCTGGACCTCCTGTAGCTCCTCCCACTCCCCCCCCTCCCCCTCCTCCCCCTCCTCCTCCTCCTCTGACGGGCTGTCACTCACCATGGGCTTCATCTCCGCCCCCCCCGACACCGCCTCCTTCACGCGGCTCCGCCCACTTTTAGCCACTCGCTCCAACCGCCGGCTGCTCTCCACGAACTCCTGGAGGGGAAGAGAGCCGTCAGTAAAGCGTCTCCACGGTTATTAAATAACTGTAGGAGCGTTCAGCTGGTTCATATCTATGGTAAACGTTGGCAGTATATCGCTTGAATTTAATTTCCTTTTTCCAAAAATTCCGAAAATATGTGAATTCTGACTTTTTCAAAAAATTCCGACTTTTTTCTCAAAATGTATGTGAATGAGTAATAATCAATTCTGTATGGTGTTGTATGTTTCTGGACTGTGCAGAGATGTTTATTATGGTTACTGACTTTGTGCCGTAAAGCGGACTCTAGTGCCTCGAAGAGAGTCAGAGACGCTACGCCAGCGAGACTCTGGAAGTCGACATGCGTCCGCACGCCTCATAGTAATAGTGTTTATTTATCATATCCAGTTAAAAGGGTTTTAGTCGGTACTGGACCGCCAACAGATCTATAGAACTGACCTGAATAAAACCCTGAAGACGTACCCGGGGCTGCATGGTCTCCATTAGAGCTCTTTGGACTCTTGAAGTCAGATAATCAGCCTCGACAATAACTATATATTATTGATTTGCACCACGTTTAGGTCTTTTATCAGTGTTTCTACTTCCTGCCACATTGCCACTTAACTCTAACCAGCGCAAACACAAACCACAGCAACAGGTGCTTGCCTTGGAAAAGTAGGAGTTTAAATTGAAAGAACCATTTATTTCCATCAATGATTTTAATGATCATTGATATTAATTAATCCGGCCATATATGTATTTTAAAGGATTGATTATTATGAATAAATGAACAGTTTTGAGTATAATAAAATGAAAAACACTTTCCAAGAGCCGAGATCGATAGTTACGTCTGTAACTACGGTTCTATGAGTCCCGGATGACCGCCAGAGGCGGTGCTTTTAGCACTGGATATGTCCATCGTGCGCATGCGCAGTACGAGTACCAATATCAACAAAGTCACCTGTGACCCACGTGACACCGGCTATATCAGCCCGTGTCATCAGAGGATCTGTTCCCAGAATCTTCTCGCGAGCACACAAGAATTCTGAGTGACAGGAAACTCTGGCGGTCATCCTACTGACCGCCAGAGGCGGTGCTTTTAGCACTGGATGACTTATACCAACCATGTCATGAAGAAACCAAATACTCACCTAGCTGGAAGCAGCGGAGCTTGGCAACAGGACCACGCCCAAAGGATGGGGAGTGGCGACATTGACCCGGTAGAACCTGGAGAATGTGCCGGAAGACGCCCAAGACGCCGCGGCGCAGATGGTCTCCAGGGGCACTCCTCTCAGGGCGGCCCAAGACGTTGAGACGCTCCTTGTAGAGTGGCATCTCACCCCTGATGGCAGGGGGCGGCCACTGGCCCCATAGGCATGTGCGATTGTATCGACAACCCAGTGGGACAGCCGCTGCTTGGAGAGAGCACAACCCTTCCTAATGCCGCCATGGCAAACGAAGAGCTGCTCTGACTGCCGTACACAGGCCGTAGCATCGACATACGCTCTCAGGGCACGCACAGGGCACAGCAACTCGGGCGTGCGGCTCTCCTGTGGGACGTTAAAGCGTGCCAGCTGGATGGGCCGATTGGAGTGGGCAAGTGGAAGCACCTTGGGCAGGAACGCCACATTCGGCCAGAGGGCAACACCCGAGCCATCGGAGTTCCACCTCAGGCATGTATCGCTCACGGAGAGGGCATGCAACTCCCCAACTCGCTTCCCTGAGGTTATGGCAAG
Organism: Trematomus bernacchii; assembly: GCF_902827165.1. Taxonomy (NCBI): domain Eukaryota; kingdom Metazoa; phylum Chordata; class Actinopteri; order Perciformes; family Nototheniidae; genus Trematomus; species Trematomus bernacchii. Next base: position 27,975 of record NW_022987337.1, on the reverse strand, counting down.
CAGAAAAGCTGCCTTTAAGGACAGCCACTTAAGCCCTACATGGGCCAGGGGCTCGAAGGGAGGAGATGATAGGGCATCTAGCACTAGGGGCAGGTCCCAAGCCGGAGTCCTCGGGGTACTAGGGGGACGATGCCGTAAGGCCCCCCTCAGGAAGAGGGACACCGACCTGTGGCGCCCCACCGTGGCGCCGTCGACCTCGACATGTTGGGCAGAGATAGCAGCCGTATATACCTTCAAAGTGGAGTGAGAACGTCCACTATCCAGAAGGGACTGCAGGAACTCCAGAATGGTGGCCACAGAGCAATGCCCCGGATTCTCAGCCTTACCCAAACACCAGTGGGAGAAGAGCTTCCATTTGCACTCGTACTGTGCTCGAGTGGATGGTGCTCTGGCATTCAGGATAGTTTCCCTGACCGATGCCGAAAAAGCGCTCAACAGTGGGTTGGGCCCTGCAGAGGCCAAGCCCAGAGCTGGAGGCGGTGAGGGTCGGGATGCCAGATCTGACCCCTGAGCTGTGACAGAAGGTCCTTCCTGTCGGGGAGGCGCCATGGTGGGCCGCAGCAGAGACTGCGTAGCAGCGGGAACCAAACTCTCCCCGGCCAGCGGGGGGCGACCAGAAGGAGCCTGTGCCCCTGAGTAAGGACCCTCTGAAGCGTCTGTAATAACAGCGGCTGCGGCGGGAAGGCGTACAGGAGACTGTCTGGCCAGTCGTGTGCCAGAGCATCCTGCCCCATTGGGCTGGTCACCTCTGCCCAGGAGAACCAGAGGGGGCAGTGCCTCGGCTCCTCCGAGGCAAAGAGGTCCACCTCGGCCCTGCCGAAAAGGCTCCAGATTGTCTCCACCACTTCTGGGTGAAGCCTCCACTCCCCTGGTGGAGGTTTGTGCCGAGAGAGGAAATCTGCCACCTGATTTTGGTCCCCTGGTAGAAAGACTGCCCGCAGGCTGGCCAAGCGGGGAGACGCCCAAGACAAGAGGCTCTGTGAAACCCGGAGCAGCTGTGCGGACCTGGTGCCCCCCTGGTGGTTGATCTGGGAAACCGCGGACATGTTGTCCGAACGAACAAGCACATGCCTGTCCGTCAGTTGGGGTAAAAAGTGCCTGAGCGCAAGCAGCACAGCGCGAAGCTCTAGCACGTTGATGTGATATGCACCTTCCTGGGCGGACCACAGACCCTGAACAGTCCTGCCCTGCCACACAGCACCCCACCCTGAGAGACATGCATCTACAGTGACAGTATCCCGGCGGGATGGGATGGCGCCCATGGGCGCTCCCATCAGAAGATAGGCCCTGTTTCTCCAGCGTGACAGAGAGTGAAGGCACTGGCGCGACACCCTGACCCTCCTGTGCCTGTGCCACTTGGCGTCCAAGTGAAGGCTGTTCAGCCATATCTGCATAGGGCGCAGCGACAGCAGACCTAAGGGCACAACGGCTGAGGCAGCCGTCAGTCTGCCCAAGAGCCGGAGGAACTGAATGTAAGGCACATTCTTGCCCAGCCTGAAGAGGGGGAGAAGGTGGGAAATGTCGTCCACACGACTAGGTGTTAGGCAAGCCCTCATGGCGACCGAGTCTAGGACCAACCCCAGGTAAGTGACCCGTTGGGAGGGGACCAGGCAGCTCTTCCCGGTGTTTACTGTCAGGCCCAACCGGGCTACGTGACATAAGAGGCGCGCCGTATCCTGGGCCACTTGGGACCGGGACGGCGCACAAACCAGCCAGTCGTCTAGGTACGGCAGGACCTTCATGCCCTGTGCCTGCAGGGGTGCGAGAGCTGCCGCCACGACCCTGGTAAACACCCTTGGAGAGAGGGAGAGACCGAAGGGAAGCACCCGGAACTGATAATGCTGGTCCTGAAAGGCAAACCTCAGGAACTTCCGGTGGTGGGCCGCAATCGGCACGTGGAAGTAGGCGTCCCTTAAGTCCACGGTTGTGAACCACTCCCCCTGTGTGACAACACGGAGGGTGTCTGCTGTGGTCAGCATGTGGAAGGGCAGCACCCTCAGGAATCTGTTGATTCCTCTGAGGTCCAGTACTGGACGAAATCCGCCGACTTTCTTGCTCACCAGAAAGTACGCAGAGTAGAACCCCCCGGACTGAAGCAGGGGGTCCACTGGCTCGATTGCGCCCTTGGCCAAGAGGACGGACAGCTCTTGGGCCAGAGCTAAGGCCTTCGCCGGGTCGCTGACAACTGTCATCTTGACCCGGCCGAAGGCTAGGGGCCGGCGTCGAAACTGCAATTCGTATCCCTGGGTTAGGGTGGAAACCACCCAAGGGTCAGTAGTACAGGCAGCCCAGTAGCTGAGCTGCTGCTGGGAAAAGCAGCCGACGACTGGCCCAGGGACTTCAGGGCCTAGCCCCCCGACCCCTTGGGGGGCGGCGGTAAGGCTGTGGGGCCCGGGGCTGCCTAGAGGGCTGGCGACCGGGGGCACGAAAGTCATTAGGAGGCGGTTGAGTAGACCGCTGGGACCTCCGCAGACCACCACTGAAAGCCAGTGGCAGAGTGCGGCTGCTAGAGGGGCCCCTGGGCCTGCTGGGAGTAGGCACAGGCCTACGTAGACCCGAGAGCTGCTGCCTGGTCTGTCTAGCTTGGGCAGCACGCTCTAGTGCCGCCAGGGCAGCTGCTCCAAACAGCTCCCCTGGTTCGACCGGCACGCCGCGGAGGACACTCCTACATGTCTCCGTTAGTGGTGACTGAGCCAGCCAAACCTGGCGTCGAGTCTGCACCAGTAGGGAGATAACTCGTCCCAATTCCCTAGTCATTAGGGCAAAGGCCTGCAGTGAAGAGTCACTGAGGCCCAGCAAAGAAGGCTCAGCCGGAGCCTGCTGCAGAGAGGCGGAGGCGGCCAGCATTAGATGGGAGAGAGAGTTCCCGATACGACCCATGCGTGCCGCTGCGTCGTAGGCCTTACAGAGCAGTTCGTCAGTGACCCTGCACTGAGGCAGAGGGCACCTGGCGTCAGGCCTTAGGGCCTCATCAGGAGCCAGAATCAGGGAGGCGATGGCAGGCTCGATGGGTGGCATGCGACCCAGCCCCACCCTCGCCGGATCCTGCATGGCAGCCAGGGTCCGGCTATCAGAGCTGAAGCGGGAGAGGGCCTTAGTGTCTCTCCAGCATGCATGGAGCTCCCTCAGGTACTCCTCCGAAGGAGGAACAGTGAGGGGGACAGGGGTAGGGCTACGCCTGAAGAAGGCGCTAGCCTGAGCCGCGTCGGCCTGCGGAACAGGAAGCTGCAAGTGTGCCAGGGCCGCACGAATAATGGCCGCCATGGAGGCGTCCTCCACGCCCTGCAGAGAGCCCTGAGCAGAGGAGTGGGAAGCCTCCCCAGAAGTGAGCGGGGCCTCGTCCTCCACCTCTTCGTTGAAGAGGTTAGCCGAGGCCGCTAGTGACATGGCATCCTCATGCAGAGGTGCGGCAACCGAAGGAGGGGCAGGCGGCAAGCCAGCAGCCCCTATACCGGCCCCTGGTTGAAGGGCTAAGAGGAGCGACTTCATCATGTCCATGTCGGCGGCTAACCGATCCACCTTAGAGGACAGCCTGTTGGGGGGCGAACCCGTAGCCATCGCTCCCTCGGGTCGCCGGGAACGGCCAAACTGACCTAGGGGAAGATGCGACAAGGAGAGGTGTCCGTTGGCTTCTGCCAGACGCTCCACCTCTGCGACTCTGGCCGCTCTAAGCGCCCAAGGCATGCAGCTACAGTTCATGCAGGCGTCCTGCGTGAGACCCTCCCTCAAATGCTCGAGACCAAGGCAAGAGGGGCAGCGGTCGTGGCCATCCTCGGGCTCGAGAGAAGCCATACAGGCGCTACATGGATGAGCCATCATGTAGGTAGCCGGATGCAGCGTAACCGGGAGCGGGGTGCGAGAACACAGCCTTCACCAGTTACCTGCTGAACGGAAGGAGTAGAGCCCTGCTCCTACTCGCCGAACACGAGAGGGGTGTAATGGGGTACACCCGCGTTACTTAGCAGAGGGAGCGGGGAGCGAGAGCACTGCCTTCACCTAGCTAAGTAAATGAAAGTGCAAAGCTACTAGCAGAGGGAGCGGGGAGCGAGAGCACTGCCTTCACCTAGCTGAGTAAACGAAGCACGGAGCTACCAGCAGAGGGAGCGGGGAGCGAGAGCACTGCCTTCACCTAGCTGAGTAAACGAAAGCGCGAAGCTACTAGCAGAGGGAGCGGGGAGCGAGAGCACTGCCTTCACCTAGCTAAGTAAACGAAGCACAGAGCTACCAAATAAGGAAGCTTAACAGGGCAGCTAGCCAGCCGGCTGCTGCTCACAGTCAAGGAACACTCTTACCAGGAGCGGGGGTGAAAACACTGCCTTCACTGGTTGAGTAAAATAGCGAAACAAGCTAAGGAAACTGCTTCTAAAGAAAAACCAGCACGGGTAATCCGGTGCTTACCTCAAGCGTCAGCCAAAGTGGCTGACCAGGCAGGACACAGTTAGGCTGAGCCGCGCTACTGCTAACTAGCTAAACAAGAGGACACAACACAAGCTGGAACTCAGGATGCTAATGATAGCTTGGCGCAACGCCGCGCTATCAGAAAAGTACAGAGAACGCAACAAGGGCAACTCCTGGGAGAGGGGGCGGAAACGCTACCGTCACCAGAAAGTTCAAGCCAGGTAGCAACCAAGACAGAAATCAGGACAACCTAGCTGGGAGAGGGAGTGGAAACACTGCCGTCACCGACCAAGCCGACACCAACCTGTCCGTTGAAGTTTTCTGCGCAGCCGGCCGCAGCTCCTGGAGGACGGGTAATCCCGCGGCTCCGACTGGATCAGTCACGAAGCTACACGCAGCCAGCTGGATGCAGAGAAATCCTTAAATCCAAACGTTCCAACTGAACGCTGTAGGCTACAATAGTGTAGCCACGGTACTCTCGCGCAGCGAGAAGATGAAAGGAACAGATCCTCTGATGACACGGGCTGATATAGCCGGTGTCACGTGGGTCACAGGTGACTTTGTTGATATTGGTACTCGTACTGCGCATGCGCACGATGGACATATCCAGTGCTAAAAGCACCGCCTCTGGCGGTCAGTAGGGACGAAATAGAACTATAACCAATGGTTTCAAACCCATTAAATAAAAGATTAAAAGATTAAAATGGAGCTAATGTCACAGATTACTATAATGCAGATCTCAAAAGGATGAACCAACTAAAAATATTAAAAAGGTACAAATAACTAACCCTATAACGTTTATGGAGTAAAATAATAACCAATCAGAAAAACAAATGGTATCCATGGTAACCCCCTTTAGGGGGGGGTTCCTCACCATCAGAGCCTTGTCCATGAAGAACTCGCGGCCCGGCGTGCCGTCGTTGTACTTGGTGTCGATGGCGAAGCAGAGGAACAGGACGTCAACCACGATCTCAAACACCGACAGGAAGCAGTGCGCCACCAGGAAGGAGAAGAGACACACGATGACGAGCGGCAGCAGCCACTCGGCGTAACTCCGCTGAGCGTTCAGCAGCAGGACGCCGCAGAACGCCGTGCAGGTGACGATCAGCACCTGGGGGGGGGGGGGGTCAGTTAGAAGGTAGCACACAGAGCTGCAGGTGTTTCTGTTGGGCTAAGCTAAAGGTGGCTAATGTTGCGCTATAAAGGAACTACAGCACGGTCACATGACTTCACGTCACCACCGCTAAGCTAAAGGTGGCTAATGTTGCGCTATAAAGGAACTACAGCATGGCCACATGACTTCACGTCACCACCGCTAAGCTAAAGGTGGCTAATGTTGCGCTATAAAGGAACTACAGCATGGTCACATGACTTCACGTCACCACCGCTAAGCTAAAGGAGGCTAATGTTGGGCTATAAAGGAACTACAGCACGGTCACATGACTTCACGTCACCACCGCTAAGCTAAAGGAGGCTAATGTTGGGCTATAAAGGAACTACAGCACGGTCACATGACTTCACGTCACCACCGCTAAGCTAAAGGTGGCTAATGTTGGGCAAATAAAGGAACTACAGCACGGTCACATGAATTCACGTCACCACCGCTAAGCTAAAGGTGGCTAATGTTGCGCTATAAAGGAACTACAGCATGGTCACATGACTTCACGTCACCACCGCTAAGCTAAAGGTGGCTAATGTTGCGCTATAAAGGAACTACAGCATGGTCACATGACTTCACGTCACCACCGCTAAGCTAAAGGAGGCTAATGTTGGGCTATAGAGGAACTACAGCACGGTCACATGACTTCACGTCACCACCGCTAAGCTAAAGGTGGCTAATGTTAGGCTATAAAGGAACTACAGCACGGTCACATGACTTCACGTCACCACCACTAAGCTAAAGGTGGCTAATGTTGCGCTATAAAGGAACTACAGCATGGTCACATGACTTCACGTCACCACTGCTAAACTAAAGGTGGCTAATGTTGCGCTATAAAGGAACTACAGCATGGTCACATGACTTCACGTCACCACCGCTAAGCTAAAGGAGGCTAATGTTGGGCTATAAAGGAACTACAGCACGGTCACATGACTTCACGTCACCACCGCTAAGCTAAAGGAGGCTTATGTTGGGCTATAAAGGAACTACAGCACGGTCACATGACTTCACGTCACCACCGCTAAGCTAAAGGAGGCTAATGTTGGGCTATAAAGGAACTACAGCACGGTCACATGACTTCACGTCACCACCGCTAAGCTAAAGGTGGCTAATGTTGCGCTATAAAGGAACTACAGCATGGTCACATGACTTCACGTCACCACCGCTAAGCTAAAGGAGGCTAATGTTGGGCTATAGAGGAACTACAGCACGGTCACATGACTTCACGTCACCACCGCTAAGCTAAAGGAGGCTAATGTTGGGCTATAAAGGAACTACAGCACGGTCACATGACTTCACGTCACCACCGCTAAGCTAAAGGAGGCTAATGTTGGGCTATAAAGGAACTACAGCACGGTCACATGACTTCACGTCACCACCGCTAAGCTAAAGGAGGCTAATGAGGGGCTATAAAGGAAGCTAAAGACTCATTCCTGCACCTCTTAATGTTAGAAACGTCAGATTCCTCTCACCTTCCCCAGGAAGAGCACGAAGTCTCCGATGGCGTTGATTGTTGCGACGCGCAGCGCGTTCTCCACCAGGATCACGAAGGCGTCGCGCGCAGACGTGCAGAAACTGGTGCTGTTGATGGCTGTGGCTGCATATGCATTCTGGGTAATGAAGGCACAGATGGATGTCACAATAAAAACAGGGAGGAAGAAGAAGGAGAAGAAGAGGTGTGCAGGTGTGCGTTTACCTGATTGAGATAGTTGAGGCACTTCTCTAGACACCACAGACAGCAGATACAGGTTTTCAGCAGGCAGCGCGCACACGCATTCTCCTGACACACAAAACAACACAACATTACACAATAACCTAATATATGGTATCAGAAATCAGATCTGACAGAAGGACTGGCTCTCGTACCGTTGTGTTTGTGCTGGTTGTTAATAAAGTTGTGTACGTTGTGTTTGTGCTGGTTGTTAATAAAGTTGTGTACGTTGTGTTTGTGCTGGTTGTTAATAAAGTTGTGTACGTTGTGTTTGAGCTGGTTGTTAATAAAGTTGTACCTTTCCTCTCAGCTGGTTGTGGATGTACATGAGGAAGAGGCGGGGGATCTTCACCAGCGTGATGATGAAGGCTCCCTTAGCGACGGTCCCCAGGTGATACCGGACCAACCGGAGGACCGACGACAGGATGGGCGCCACCGGGAGGCGGTTCTTATCCCTGAAAACAGAGTCAACATTAACCACGTCACCTGAACCTTTCTCTCAAAATTCTAACTTTCTTTCAGAAACATTGAAATTTGAAGCTGTTTGACTGAAAATTCAGATTTTTCTGAGAAAATGTGTGAATTCAGATTTTTGGGCAATTATAATTTTTTTAGGAGAATGTGTGAAGTCTGACTTTTTCTCAAAAGTCTAGACTGTGAAGTACAGACTCACCTGGTGGAGTTAAGACTCACCTGGTGGAGTTAAGACTCACCTGGTGGAGTACAGACTAACCTGGTGGAGTTTAGACTCACCTGGTGGAGTTAAGACTCACCTGGTGGAGTACAGACTAACCTGGTGGAGTACAGACTAACCTGGTGGAGTACAGACTAACCTGGTGGAGTTTAGACTCACCTGGTGGAGTTAAGACTCACCTGGTGAAGTACAGACTAACCTGGTGGAGTTTAGACTCACCTGGTGAAGTAGTAGGTGACGACGGCTCCGGCCACAGTCATCTGCTGGCAGGCGAGGATGAACTCTGTGATCCAGACCAGGCCCACAGCGTGGTACCAGGTGAGGTACTGCAGAGGGCCCGTGAGCCGGAACTCTGTCAGCGTGGTGTCCTCGTTCTGCTCAGGGTTACCTGCAACACACACCTACAGTCACACTACAGTTCCCACAATGCTCAGGGGGATACACACTACAGTTCCCACAATGCTCTGGGGGATCCACACTACACTACAGTTCCCACAATGCTCTGGGGGATCCACACTACACTACAGTTCCCACAATGCTCTGGGGGATCCACATTACAGTTCCCACAATGCTCTGGGGGATCCACACCACACTACAGTTCCCACAATGCTCTGGGGGATCCACACCACACTACAGTTCCCACAATGCTCTGGGGGATACACACTACAGTTCCCACAATGCTCTGGGGGATGCACACTTAGGGTGAAAAAATGAACCCTACGTGAAAATGCAGCAGCATTTGGATGCACTTCAGCAAAAATATAGGCAACTAGAGAATGCAATTCCTGAAGAAATTGCTAGTGGGAATGCTTTATGCTCAAAAGCTGACGCTGAATTGCTATGCTGAAATGTAATGTGTAAGAAGAAAGTGAATAATTTAGATTGAAATGATACATGAACACTGGGGGCTTGAATGTGTGATGAGAGAAGAAAAGAAAGTAAAAAGGCTTGGAAAAGCAGCAGAATATTTGAACTGCAAACTATTGAACTAACTTGATGGTGAATGATCTGTCGCCATGGCAACGGTATTTGATGACACCCCATAATACGCTTAGATATGTTGATGGCTGCATCGTTACCAAACCTGTGAAGTTTTGGGCCGTTTGGAGCATTTTCACTGAAGTTATGAGAAAACCGTGTTTCATGGCGAGCCTTGTGTTACCATGGCAACTGCATTTGAAGAAATCTCAAAACTCTCACTTAGATGTCGTCATGGCTGGACTGTTAGCACACGTGAAGTTTGAGCACTTTTTGAACATTTTCATAGGAGTTATAGCGACATCGTGTTTTATGGCGAGGGATGCGTTTCCATGGAAACGACATATGGTGAGATCTCAGATTTGGCGTAGGGCTGTTGAGGCATGGACCGGTGATATAGAAGTGAAGATTGGGGGACGATTGGACCGTGTCGATTGGACTTACAGCGACATCGTGTTTCATGGCGAGTTGTCTGTCGCCATGGCAACGGCATTTGATGACACCCCATAATACGCTTAGATGCGTTGATGGCTGCATCGTTACCAAACCTGTGAAGTTTTGGGCTGTTTGGAGTATTTTCACTGAAGTTATGAGAAAACCGTGTTTCAAGGCGAGCATTGTGTTGCCATGGCAACGGCATTTGAAGAAATCTCAAAACTGTCCCGTAGATGTCTTCACGGCTGGACTGTTAGCACACATGTGAAGTTTGAGCACTTTTTGAACATTTTCATAGGAGTTATACATTACATTAGGAGGTTACATTACTCTTTCTCTTCTCTTGATCGCCCTCTCTCTTCTCTCTCTCTTCTCTTGATCTTCGGCATATGATGACACCCCATCATTGACGTAGAGCTGTTGAGGGCAGGACCATTATCCTTTATCTGAAGTCTGCTGCTCTGAGCATGTCAGTTGGAGTGATGACATCATCGTGTTCGATTACACAGGTGTTTATATTTGAGCTAACGAGGTGTCCAGAGATCAAAGGTTTCCATTGTTCTGAATGAGAGATAAACCTCTTACATGTGAACGTTTTGTGGAAGAACCGTAACAGATGTCTGTGAAATTTCAAAACGTGAAGCATGTCAAGGAAGTTGAGTATCTGAAGTGTAATTTTTGTGTACTTTCGGGTTAATAATGTGGCCTTTTTGGCAGTTTAACTAAAGGTGTGTGGCTGCTGCTGTGAGGAAATATCAGCCTGAAATTACAATGGGTTTTAATGGAGGCATGTTGAAAGTTTTTGTCACTTCATGCCCTCAAGAGGCATTTTGTTGAATTATTTTTGCTTCATTATTTGTCATTTTTCAAGCTACGAGATGTTTTCCTACATTTGTCATGAAAGATTATGTCTCAGGAATGTAGGGTTTGGGAATTATGGCAGTTTTAAAAAAAAATATGAAGGCAAATTTCAAGATTTCCTCCACTCTAACTCTGACATCACGCACTCTGCCTTAACCTGTTAAGCCCGAGAGACCCCGGTACCGGGGCACTGCCGCAACATCTTGCAGGAAACAGTGTCTGAGGGCTTGTTCATTTAATAAACTATGAATGTTTTGTATCCATGTAACGGGAAGAAACTCATCTAACTGATCATTTTTATTTATTTTTCAAAAGAAAACCCACAATGCTAACACTGAGCCTCTGAATTAGAAACGAGCGAAAAATGCTAACACCTTACTGCACCGAAAATCACTCACAAAACCTTATTATTTATCTCTTCTCTACATCCATGACATCGTTTCACATCGTGAGGTGATACAGAATCGTTGGACACCCACATTACCACTGAATTATATGTATTTGCGACGTTATAAGCAAAAACGGACATCAAAACAGGTGACGCTAGGTAGCTAAAAATGCTAAAATGTTTACCTTGGCTCTGTAGTCTCTCCAAAGTGGTCTTCAATGGCATTAAAACGATAAAAATGCTGCTGAAGTTAATCCATGGGTTAATCTAATGTGTCTGTGTCCCTTTGAAATTATTTCTGATAATCCATAAGCATTAAAACTGCTTTTCCGTTTCCAGATGTCAAAGCTAGAGATAGGTTCACTCTGATGGAAAATTATATGCGCGAAGCCCTCACCTTTTCTCTTCACAATGAGTGTGTGTGGGGGACTCCCCCTTCGATTCTATTGGCTCTAACGGTCAGAAAGAGGTGTCAACCATCAAAATCGAGCAAGGGAGGCCAGAGATATGGAAAATCCACCCAAATTACCCCAGAAGTGGTTTCTTTTTGCTAAATCTCTATAAAAAGGTCAAATGTCACTTGTTTTACATCAATCTTGATACAGGGTACTTATTATATGTTGTACTTTGGATTCCTAAAGCTTTTAGTCTACCTTACCATCATCCAAGGGTAGTTTTCACTATAAGTACAAAATAATTTTTGGACGGACACTATAATTTACAGTTTTTTACTATGTTCAATCTGAATTTTCTTTAAAATAAAAAACATCTATATTGATTCTGACTTTTCTACATCCAACTCACAGGTTTATCATTACTTTGAGAAAAAAGATTATTAATTTGACCCTTTTAGAAGGGAAGATATGGTCATTTGTTCTGGGAATGTAATTTTTCGAGCCTGAGACCTGAAAAACAGGCTCAGGGCTTAACAGGTTAACAGGTTAACGAGCTGCGCAATGTTAAAGTTAAAATGTAAAAAATGGGATGAATAATGGGATGTATCTCTGGAATTATGAAAGTTATGAATGAAAAAAGTAATAGCCATCAATTCCCGACCGAGCTGAACGTTTTGATGTTTGAACGGAGTTTCTGCGATGTTCAATGCGGGAGGAGAAGAGGTGCAAAATTCCGGCGGAATAATAAAGAATTTTGTGCGTAGAAGAACAGATAGTGGGAATGCTGTTAACAGCATTCCCACTAAATGATGAAGCGGAGTGCAACATTTGTAAAGCCAGAATATCATTGAAAGCAGGGTCAACAAATAATCTCCACCGCCACTTAAACAAAAAACGGCTCTTTTGAACGGCTCTTTTGAACGGCTCTCGGAAAGGAACGGAGCCATAAGATCCGGCTCCCTCCAAAGAGCCGTAATTCCCATCACTAAATAAAGAACAGATGTTGTGTGTGTTTGAGGGCACATCTCACCGCTGGTGCCCAGGAAGAGCAGCACCAGGACCCAGTAGCTCCAGAAGAGCAGCAGGGCCAGGAAGGTGAGGCACGGCTGCAGGGCGAGCAGCGGCAGGTGCAGGAACACCTTCCCCGCCACGTGGAACAGAGCGATGGTGAGCGCCACCCGCTTCCTCATGAACAGCATGAGCAGCAGCAGGATGATCTGACAGCAGCAACAACAACAGCAACAACAACAACAACACAGTTATTGGGGAATCATTTAAGGTTAAGGCAAGACACGGCAAGCAAAAACATCGTTCTCATGCACTGAATGTACCTTTAAGGGTCTTTGAGTCAGAGACATGTTATGTATTGGTGATAAAGAGTCTAATAGGGGTCCCTTAACGGTCCTTTAAGGGTCCTTTAAGGGTTGGACTTAGACTTCTAAAAAGTGCATTTAGCATGATAGGACACCTTTAAAGAAAGACGTTAGATATTAAAACGTGTGGTAATAAAGTTCCTCACGGTGAAGACGGTGGCGGCGGCGGCGTAGACGAGCAGCGCCTGCCCGCTGTCCCTAAGCTCCGCCCCCTCCGCTCTAAGTTCTGCCCCCTCCTCTCTAAGCTCCTCCCTCAGGCGACTGCTGGTGGCGTTTCCATAGAGACGGTGATCGATGTAGAGCCACCAGAGGACGCTGGTCCCCGCTGAGACACAGACAGGAAGTGAGCTCAGAGGGTTATACAGACAGGAAGTGAGCTCAGAGGGTTATACAGACAGGAAGTGAGCTCAGAGGGTTATACAGACAGGAAGTGAGCTCAGAGGGTTATACAGACAGGAAGTGAGCTCAGAAGTGAGCTCAGAGGGTTATACAGACAGGAAGTGAGCTCACCCAGAGACCCCAGCACCACCAGAGAGGTGAGGATCCAGACGAGCAGCGCAGAGATGTAGCGGATGATGAGCATCAGGATCATGGAGAGGACTGAGGAGGAGAGACAGGTTAGAGGAGTACCTGAGGTACCTGAACGCATCTCTGACTACCTGATGTACCTGAAGGCATCTCTGACTACCAGAGAGGACAGGTTAGAGGAGCACCCGATGTACCTGAACGCATCTCTGACTACATGTGAGACAGGTTAGAGGAGCACCTGATGTACCTGAACGCATCTCTGACTACCTGAGAGGACAGGTTAGAGGAGCACCTGATGTACCTGAACGCATCTCTGACTACCAGAGAGGACAGGTTAGAGGAGCACCTGATGTACCTGAACGCATCTCTGACTACATGAGAGACAGGTTAGAGGAGCACCCGATGTACCTGAACGCATCTCTGACTACCTGAGAGACAGGTTAGAGGAGCACCTGATGCACCTGAACGCATCTCTGACTACCAGAGAGGACAGGTTAGAGGAGCATCAGATGTACCGGAACGCATCTCTGACTACCTGAGAGGACAGGTTAGAGGAGCACCCAATGTACCTGAAGGCATCTCTGACTACCAGAGAGGACAGGTTAGAGGAGCACCCGATGTACCTGAACGCATCTCTGACTACTTGAGAGACAGGTTAGAGGAGCACCTGATGTACCTGAACGCATCTCTGACTACCTGAGAGGACAGGTTAGAGGAGCACCTGATGTACCTGAACGCATCTCTGACTACCTGAGAGACAGGTTAGAGGAGCACCTGATGTACCTGAACGCATCTCTGACTACCTGAGAGACAGGGTAGAGGAGCACCTGATGTACCTGAACGCATCTCTGACTACCTGAGAGACAGGTTAGAGGAGCACCTGATGTACCTGAACGCATCTCTGACTACCTGAGAGGACAGGTTAGAGGAGCACCTGATGTACCTGAACGCATCTCTGACTACCTGAGAGACAGGTTAGAGGAGCACTTGATGTACCTGAACGCATCTCTGACTACCTGAGAGACAGGTTAGAGGAGCACCTGATGTACCTGAACGCATCTCTGACTACCAGAGAGGACAGGTTAGAGGAGCACCTGATGTACCTGAACGCATCTCTGACTACCAGAGAGGACAGGTTAGAGGAGCACCTGATGCACCTGAACGCATCTCTGACTACCAGAGAGGACAGGTTAGAGGAGCACCTGATGTACCTGAACGCATCTCTGACTACCAGAGAGGACAGGTTAGAGGAGCACCTGATGTACCTGAACGCATCTCTGACTACCAGAGAGGACAGGTTAGAGGAGCACCTGATGTACCTGAACGCATCTCTGACTACCTGAGAGGACAGGTTAGAGGAGCACCTGATGTACCTGAACGCATCTCTGACTACCTGAGAGGACAGGTTAGAGGAGCACCGGATGTACCTGAACGCATCTCTGACTACCAGAGAGACAGGTTAGAGGAGCACCTGATGTACCTGAACGCATCTCTGACTACCTGAGAGACAGGTTAGAGGAGCACCTGATGTACCTGAACGCATCTCTGACTACCTGAGAGGACAGGTTAGAGGAGCACCTGATGTACCTGAACGCATCTCTGACTACCTGAGAGGACAGGTTAGAGGAGCACCTGATGTACCTGAACGCATCTCTGACTACCTGAGAGACAGGTTAGAGGAGCACCTGATGTACCTGAACGCATCTCTGTGACGACCTGATGTACCTGAATGCATCTCTGAACACCTGATGTACCTGAATGCATCTCTGAAGACCTGATGTACCTGAATGCATCTCTGAACACCCGAGTTGGTCTGCCATATTGGACAGCTACGTACGGCAACCCAAATAGGAAATTTGTCACAGCGGCGTTGTTATATATTGGTGATAAAGAGTCTAATAGGGGTCCTTTAAGGGTCCTTTAAGGGTCCTTTAAGGGTCCTTTAAGGGTCCTTTGAGGGTCTTTGAGTCAGAGACATGTTAGTCACAGTATCTCAGTGTGTGTGTCTCTCACTCAGGGCCAGCACACACAGCCCGATGATGATCTCTTTGCTGGCGGCGACCCCTGCGATCAGACGATGCAGAACGCTGTGATCCCCGACGAACGTCACCACCGCCTCCGAGAACTTAGCATAGCAGGAGATATCCACCGGGGTGCAGCGGTTAAACACCGGGAGGGGCTTACTGCGGGGAGAGGTCAGAGGTCAAACACCTGCTTACTGAAGGAGAGGTCAGAGGTCAAACAGTACTCTTCCAACATGAGAGTAACATGGTAACAAAGGTATCCCAACTGTAGCTGTGTACATGACAGGATGTATGATTACCTAGAAGAGCACCAGGACTGTTTGAGGCATATGATAGCTATGTGATTAACATGATGATTCAGCCTCTATGGAGATAGACATATGACAAGCATGATCATTTCTGACGTGGAGCTAATCTGAAGTAAACATTGAATACTGCTTTCTATTCCTCCATCTTGTGACTGTGTAACTCCCTCTCTTGGATATCAGCATGTGAAGGACACTGTTCAGGAACTAGTTGATGCTCTGTATGTGATGACTACTTCCATTCTGGAGAGGATCACAAATACATGGATCCTGAGATTGAAGCTCAAGCCGGGGACCAGGGAGATGTTTCTAACAGAGGTCAGAGGTCAAACACCTACTTACTGCAGGTCAGAGGTCAGTGTTTTGGACTCACCTGGGTGGA
Source organism: Trematomus bernacchii (assembly GCF_902827165.1). Taxonomy (NCBI): domain Eukaryota; kingdom Metazoa; phylum Chordata; class Actinopteri; order Perciformes; family Nototheniidae; genus Trematomus; species Trematomus bernacchii. The sequence goes on along the minus strand of NW_022987337.1, from coordinate 12,344 downwards.
ACAGGAAGTTTGGGACATCTGGAGAACCTCTCAGGGAGACCTGGATATTTATGACCCGCTAACTCATAGGAACACAACTCAGAACCTGAAAGAGAACACAGAGAGAAGGGATGAGCCTGAACGCACCACGATGTCTCTGACAGCAGATCCTGAACGCCCCACGATGTAACTCTATGGAACCATTAGCATTAGCTCAATTAGCGTTAGCTCCATTAGAGTTAGCTCTGTTAGCACTGGCTAGCTCCCCTGCTGACTTCTTGTCAGATTGTGTTTCTGACAGCAGAGCCTGAACGCACCGCGATGTAACTCTATGGAACCTCCGTTAGCATTAGCTTCATTAGCATTAGCATTAGCTCCCCTGCTTCCTGTCAGACAGCAGAGTGGGTGTTTGAGTGACAGGAGGAGGGAGACGTGTTCCTCCGGAGAGCCTCAGGGTGGACAGAATAACAGAAACAGTGTGTGAGACACTCCTTTCATTAAGATGTGTGAACTCAGCGGAGACGAGTGGCACCAACCACACACGCTTAATGCTGCCTTTGTTACTGTGTGTGTGTGTGTGTGTGTGTGTGTGTGTGTGTGTGTGTGTGTGTGTGTGTGTGTGTGTGTGTGTGTACAGTACACTGGTGCTGTGTCACACTGTGTCTGCAGACATGACATCATCAGCATGACGTGCAGCGCTGATGAGTCGGTGTTTCTGCTCCTCTCGCGATTATAATAAAATACAATCATATATTCAAATATTATGAATGAATATATCTTTCTGTTCTCATAAGATAAGATCAGAAGTACTTTGTTGATCCCAATGTGTGAAATGTTTGCGTTGCCGCAGCATAAAAACAAAGCATTGAACATTAGAGAAATTAAAAGACTAGAAATGAACAATCCAACATGTGAACGTCTCAAATAGAATAAAGAATAAAATAGCATTGAAAAAGTAAAAAATGTGCATGTGGAAATACAAATGTACAAAAACAAAATATGAAGCATCAAGCTAATCTTATTCTGTGTGACTTAGGGTGATCCGATAAATGTAGAGAGTAATGCTCGTGTTTAAAATGAACGCTAAAGTTGCTGCTCTTTTCCCTGAGTTAGACTCTCTTTCCCTCACAGACTACATCTCCCATCAGCCCCGGCGGCGGCCTCACCGTTGAGCATGGCGAACCTCTTCAGGTCCTGGTAGGTCTCCATCTTCTCGGGGGGGCACAGAGACACACAGAGAGCCAGGGAGCGGATCTTCCTCTGAACGATGTCGATGTTACACGGGTCCAAGAAGAACACGAACCTGAGGGAACAGGAAGTCAGACCGCCACAATAAGAGCCTTTACAACAACACACACCTGAGGGCACAGGAAGTCAGACCGCCACAATAAGAGCCTTTACAACAACACACACATGAGGGCACAGGAAGTCAGACCGCCACAATAAGAGCCTTTACAACAACACACACCTGAGGGCACAGGAAGTCAGACCGCCACAATAAGAGCATTAACAACTGTCACTACCCGATCTGCATCCCTGCCCGATCTGTCCGATGTGCGAGATGGTCCGCCATATTGGACAACTCCGTAAGGCAACCCAAATAGGACACTTGACGTGTAGACAGCTCACCAATACGCATTGCGCATAGGCGAGTTTTAAACTTAAAGGGATGCACGATTTGCATTGCATCTGACAGAATGAAGACTTTTGTATTTTACAACTATTTGAGACAATACATGTCTAAAGGTGATTACTGATCTAATAACAGAGATTTGTTCTTGAATCAACTTTTTTTATGGAAAATCTTTTATGTAATTGTATTTAATTTTAAATAAAATGAAAGACATTCACAGTTAATGTAATTAGATATACATTATTAATGCCATACATGTTTGCATGCATTCACAGTAAATATGTATTCAGTATGATAGCTGGAACCCTGGACTAACTGTGGATCATTTCATCCCACATGGAGAACCTGAAACTACTCGTATCAACTCAGTTTCTCCTGTAGGGTCGGCTGGTAGACCTTCATCCAGACCCCTGAACAGACCCCTGAACAGACCCCTGAACAGACCCCTGAACAGACCCCTGAGCAGCAGTAGTTGATGTAAAGTACTGCAGTACTAGTACACAGTGTTGGACGTACTTCCTGTCGCTGTGGTCCAGGCCGCTCAGCCTCACGCCCTCGATCGGCTCGTTGCGTTGACCACATGTGTTCCCGTAGCTGTCGTAGCCGAAGACGAGGCGAGCGGCGCCTCCGGTGGCGATGGTGAAGCCGCAGATGCTGCCCTGCAGGAGAGGACAACATGTTTACTCACAACAATACAACAACACGTCTGTTTTATATAAATAGTTATCACCGCAATAAACCGTATTTAATGTTGTCTTAATTTACATTATTTAATTTCATATTCTGCTCTCGTACATATCATATTCTATTTACATCTATCTAGACTTCTTGCACTATTTTGTATTGTTGTATGTTATTCTATATGTTGCATTGTGGGAGGAGCTCAGGTCAGGAGAATGTCATTTCTACACTGCAGCTGCTGAGCATATGAATCTGTTTACTCACAACAACACATAGTTGTATACGTCCAGCGCTCTGCTTTTAACCCCTTCCTTCTCGCCTGGTCCTCCTTAACAACAGTCTTTCTTGTGCTTAGCAGCTGTGTGTTATTGAGTATTAACAAACTCTGAAATGTCCGAAATGACCAATCAGAATGGAGTATTAAATGTTAAAAATCTGCTCACAGACTGTTGGTCACCCTGTCAGAGACTTCCTGACTCACAGACCATAATAACCTGAGAGGCTCCAACAGCATCCTCTGGGACCCAAAGCATGTTCTGACAGAGAATCTGAACTGCTACCATCTGATGGAGATCAATAAAGTCAGCCTGAAGCATCCTCTGTGCTCCAGTCTGTCCTCTCAGTGAACACAGAGCTACAGATCAGATGCACGCTGATGGCTCTTTGAGCAGCTCTCACTGATCCTGCTGTTATGTTCCATGTTTGTTGTTTGTTTCTCATGTGTCTTGATGTTTGTCTGTTGATGTTACACATGGAGCTGCTGGGATGCAAGGAGCATTTCAGACTTCATCTGACCATTAAAGTATTATCCTATCGTATCGTAGTATTGAAATAAGCCGTGTGATAATGAATCTGAGGCGCTGTCTCTGGTCTGGCTGCACGGGGTCATCGTTTCCTTCCTGCTGAGACTCTGAGGATGTGGGGAACCTTTGAGCCACAGCTGGAGATGCAGCTGTGTTCAGACCAGCTGTGAAATAAACTGCATCCCAGTTCAGATCTGAAGTTCAGTTCCTCCTGACCTCACCCAGCTTTGAGGTGTCTGTACCTCCAGCCAATCAGAGGAGAGGCTCCCACGGTTCAATAAAGCCAGACTGAAGTCAATCCTCCAACTAAATCCAGAGCTAACTCCCAGGTCTGGTGTACGTCAGAGGGTCTGGTGTACGTCAGAGGGTCTGGTGAACGTCAGAGGGTCTGGTGAACGTCAGAGGGTCGTCAGAGGGTCTGGTGTACGTCAGAGGGTCTGGTGTACGTCAGAGGGTCGTCAGAGGGTCTGGTGTACGTCAGAGGGTCTGGTGTACGTCAGAGGGTCGTCAGAGGGTCGTCAGAGGGTCGTCAGAGGGTCGTCAGAGGGTCTGGTGTACGTCAGAGGGTCTGGTGTACGTCAGAGGGTCTAATGTACCAGGGCTCAACGCTAACTTTTAAAAGTGGTTGCCAGGCTGGCAACCAGGCATCAGCTTTTGGTTGCCAAAACTGAAAATACGGTTGCCATTTTAAGTCACCTTATATTTTAAAGGGCCCATGTCATGGCCATTTCCACTGATCATAATTCCATTGTTGAGGTCTACTAGAATAGATTTATATTGTGCAATTTTCCAAACTCACATTGGTTTCTCATACAGCATCTCTGTATAGTATGTGTATTCACTCTCTGTCCTAAACGGCTTGTTGGAGCTCCTGCCCCCCCCCTCCCTGTGAGCCCAGTGTGCTCCGATTGGTCAGCTCGGCCACTCTGTTCTGATTAGTCAACCACCAGAGAGGCTCCGCCCATGTCTAACACAGTGCTTTTGTCGGCTCTGAGCGGAACATCAGTTTTACAATGGCGTCGGTACAGCCGTATATGTTATAAGCTAACTAACCGAACTGTACCTACAACTGTTGTTATTTAGGTGCACTTGTGGAAACTGCGCCATGATGCCTACCGAAGTGGAAAACGTCTGTTGCAAAGAAATTAGAAAGGTAGCCTAGCTGACAGTTACAACATTATGTAGCCAGCTAGCTGAAAACACCAGCAGTAGCACACAACATTATATGATATACACCATACATACCCCACACCCTGCAGAACCTCCATAACATGTAAAGATTCGATTATAGACCTTTGAGGCGTAGAACGGAAGAAGAGTACGTTATTTTTACCTGTAATAAACTACTACTGTGTTTGATGAAAAATCAAATCATGGTTTGCTATATATGAATGATATGTTATAGGAGCAAATAATTCAGGGAAGAAAGGATACTAAGTATTTCCATCAAACTTTATTTTTAGAAATGTACAAAATGAACATGTGTAAATATACATATATACACTGTATATCATCCATTCCTCCCCTTATAGGCGTTTTCGGCATCTTGCCTATCGCAGTTTTGTAAGCTGGTGCTGGGGCTTTTTAGAACGAGGCATCAGAGTGGTCATCCCATCATGTGTTGTCCGCCGGATACGCCAGGAGTTTCCTGATCTGGCTCGACGAAATCAAATGCAAATCACAAAATATTAGAGAATCTTAGTTGTTTTAGGTTCGTTAGCTTGCCAGCTAGATTAATATGCTAACCTACGTTTGCTAGTTGTTCAGTGTAATATGCCAACCTACTATGAACAACAGCTAGTGGTTCATATTAGGCTAGCAAGAACATGTTTACAATTGCAATCTTATACGGGTAGTCTGCTACGTTCGGTCATTCATTGTAGCTGGCATAAAAACAATGTTTTCCCTAGCATGTCTAGCTCTTGGTAGCCTTCTTGTTTAGCTCGGTAGCATACACGCTAGGAACGCCAACTATAATGTAATTAAGTTTCGCGACTGACCGTACGGTAAATCACCCGGAGTATACTGTCTATGAGTATTTTGTGTGTGAATGCAGACATTCTCCTGCTATGAGATACATGTAAGGCCATCTGCTGACATTGGAGTTGATGTATGGAAACGCTAGCAACTTAGTTAGTCCAGTTAGCACTGTGTCAATGGCTTAGCAGCCCCAAAAACGTTTACCCATTTAAACAGTCGTGGTAGATACCTTGTTTGTTTTAAACATCATAAATACACAAACAACAATGCGTACTTACAGGTTGTGTACCCGAATCTCCCGCTGGTCCAAACAAAGTAGGAACAGCATCGTCCTTCAGTGTCCTACGCTGTGCATATCCGGCATGAATCGCTGCAATGTTTGCGAAGCTTTGGTCCGTGAAATGCCGCGCACACAGTACAATACCGGCTCGAACATCTGAAGGAACAGTGTTAACAAGAAATGTCAACCACTGACTTCGTCGTGGTTCTGCCCTCGGTAAGGCATGCATTGAAGATTTCCCCTCACAAGACAGGAAACAGACCCTCGTTGGCATGACTGGACACAGTTTTGAACTGAACCTGAGCTTCCAACAGTATATATATGTTCGGCTGGCAGAGGGTGCGGCCATAGCTCTGGGCGTGGCTACTGGGTATCCCTACGTCACGATACCCAGGAAGAAAACATTGGAAAATGAGAAATCTCCAACGAGGCGTTTTGGGGAGGTATTTTCTGTGTTAGAGTTTTACTCCCTACAGGGTGTACTTTGAGGGTTTTTGACTCTGCAGACCGTTTACATGCAGAAAAACCTTCATAACACAAGGGGACGGGTAATAACCGGAAAAGCATGTCATGGGACCTTTAAATAATTAAGATACTATACAGTTATACATCAACTTAATAATGAAAATGTGACACAAAAGAATGTTCAAATGCTTTACAATAAGTAATTAACACAATTATTTGAAACTTAAGTGGTAGGAAACTTGTCCACCCTCAATTGCTGGTATACTAAACACCAGTAGTGCAGCTGTTGTTCTTCACAGATCCCTCACAAATGAATTGAGCAAGTCACTAGTTTCTTGGTCATCTGTTGTCTCCCTTTCAAATGTGGGTTTCCTTGACCTTTGTGCTGACCCCCACCACAGATCCACTGGCCCTTCAGCATTGAAGTCTTGGATTGGCCAGACTAATACATTTCTAATGTTAAATAATTGAAAACCATTCACAGTTAAGAATTAGATATTAATTATTAATGCTGTAAATTACCTTTAATATGTCTAACTATATTTAAAATGTGTTACCTTTTTATAGAAGTGATTATATTTTTATGCCAATATTTTCCGATGGTAAAGTTTCGTTTAGCACTTTTATTTTGGTAGTAATAAGATCGGGACTCTTATTTTGAAGGAACTTTTACCGGAAGTGAATGGAGAACGGAGCAGAATGCACATATATATTTCGCCTCCCAAGACTTTACCCATTTCCTCTTTGCTTTTCGTTCGGGTTCACCTTGCGCTTTATCAGTTGAATCACTTTGAACATTCGTTTGAGATGTTGACGGGTTGGCCGAACTTTTTACCCCACAGTCAAACAACTTAATTTGCTTCGCCATTTGTTGTAAAACAAACACACGGCGCACCACGCACGCGAGTAAACGTGCATCGCTTTCTGGCTCCGTAATCACACCAATGCACGTGCAACTTAAGTATCAGGTTCCAAAAAATAATTAAATATCACTCTTAATACAACAAATAATTAACATTTATCTCTTTTGGGGTGCACATTTTGCTGTTTGCTGTCCTTATTTCTTTATGTTAAAAACTGGTTGCCACTGATGGCAACCAAAGGCCAAGAAATGGTTGACATTTTTTCTGAATGGTTGCCAATGGCAACCTGGCAACCGTTACTGTCGAGCCCTGTGTACGTCAGAGGGTCGTCAGAGGGTGAGGTGAACGTCAGAGGGTCTGGTGTACGTCAGAGAGTCTAATGTACGTCAGAGGGTCTGGTGTACATCAGAGGGTCTAATGTACGTCAGAGGGTCGTCAGAGGGTCTGGTGTACGTCAGAGGGTTGTCAGAGGGTCTGATGAACTTCAAAGGGTTGTCAGAGGGTCTAATGTACGTCAGAGGGTCGCCAGAGGGTCTAATGTACGTCAGAGGGTCTGATGAACATCAGGGGGTCTAATGTACGTCAGAGGGTCTAATGTACGTCAGAGGGTCGTCAGAGGGTCTGGTATACGTCAGAGGGTTGTCAGAGGGTCTGATGAACGTCAGAGGGTCGTCAGAGGGTCTAATGTACGTCAGAGGGTCTAATGTACGTCAGAGGGTCTAATGTACGTCAGAGGGTCGTCAGAGGGTCTGATGAACGTCAGAGGGTCTAATGTACGTCAGAGGGTCGGATGTACGTCAGAGGGTCTAATGTACATCAGAGGGTCTAATGTACGTCAGAGGGTTGTCAGAGGGTCTGGTATATGTCAGAGGGTTGTCAGAGGGTCTGATGAACGTCAGAGAGTTGTCAGAGGGTCTAATGTACGTCAGAGGGTCGTCAGAAGGTCTAATGTACGTCAGAGGGTCGTCAGAAGGTCTAATGTACGTCAGAGGGTCTGGTGTACATCAGAGGGTCTAATGTACATCAGAGGGTCTGATGAACGTCAGAGGGTCTAATGTACGTCAGAGGGTCGTCATAGGGTCTGGTGTACGTCAGAGGGTCGTCAGAGGGACTGATGAACGTCAGAGGGTCGTCAGAGGGTCTGGTGTACGTCAGAGGGTCGTCAGAGGGACTGATGAACGTCAGAGGGTCGTCAGAGGGTCTGGTGTACGTTAGAGGGTCATCAGAGGGATTGATGAACGTCAGAGGGTTGTCAGAGGGTCTGGTGTACGTTAGAGGGTCTGGTGTACGTCAGAGGGTGATGCAGGATCAACTTATCGTGTGTGTCGTAAGATTGAGAGGTTTTCCCGCTTCAGCAGGACTGAAATGATTTATAAACAAACAAACAAACAAACAAAGGTGAGCGTTACCATGCCGACGCAGAAGACGGTGAAGAGCAGGAACCAGGGCAGGTCTGTGCAGCTCCGGTCCTCCAGAGGTCTCCATTCTCTCTTTGTCCTCTGGAACACACACACACAGGCACACACACACACACAGTTGTATGTATGATTATTTGTATCTTCTGTGGACCTGCAGGTCTGAGTCCAAAACACATTTACTTACAGGAACAAAAGAGTGTCTCACACACACACACACACACTGTGATACACACATATAGAGACACAGAAAAACACATACAAACATACACACACACACAGGGATACACACACACAGTCACACAAATACACATACAAAAATACACACAGCAGCAGGACACTCACAGGGACACATACAAAACACAGACACATACACATTGGAACACACACTGGGACAAACACACACTGGGACAAACACACACACCCTGCTCAGTGTCATCACACACACACACACACACACACACACACACACACACACACACACACACACACACACACACACACACACACACACACACACACACACACACACACACACACACACACACACACACACACACACAGGGAGAAAGGGTGACACACAGGAACACAACACAGGAACACTCACACACACACACTCTGCTCAGTGTCATCACACACACACACACACACACACACACACACACACACACACACACACACACACACACACACACACACACACACACACACACACACACACACCACACACACACACACACACACACACACACACACACACCACACACACCACACACACACACCCACACACACACACACACACACACACACACACACACACACTCCTCTCTAACGGTCTACATGTTATATCTCCCGGTAGCTCAGGCCTCCAGCAGCTGACCGGATTACCGCCTCTCTCTAATCCGCTCTGCTGCCGCTCTGCACCGGGCAAACACACACCCAGACACCGGCTCTCCGTGCAGGAGCACCGGGGCTTTGGGTCGGGAGGGAGGGGTCCCGGTAACGGTTCTTACCTCCGCGCTACCGCAGCATCCCATTGCAGTCAGGGTGGAACCGGAGACTCACGGAGATCCACGGAGAATCCCGAAGACTCACGAACTAAAAAGAGCCGATTCTCCTCTGTAGCGACCGGGAAGAGCCGAAGAGCGCATCCATGCAGACAGGGGGGCGGGACTTAGTGTTGACGGGCACACCGCGCGCCCAATCACAGGCGAGGACAGACTAGGGTTATACCATTATGTTACAGAAGGAAGGTGGGCGGCTCTAAAGACAGCGAGAGTAGTAGTGGAACAGGCCAGATTCACACAGAGCACGAAAGTAGACACGAAAACAAGCTGCATTTCATCATATTGGAGTCTAAAAGAGTTTCTATCTCCATCCCGAAGACTCACGGAAACTCCCGAAGACTCACGAAGTCTCACGAGCGCAGATTAACGGACGGGAATTTGCCGTCAGGTGCATCGGCCATTCATCTCATTGCGCATGCGCGGTCAGTGCTGTTGCCTGAGCTGAACAACACACACGGTGTAATACCGGCAGTGGCCGCTAACTGAAGGTCGACGGGAGGGGGGCGCTGTTTCCCCACTTATCATGAATGAGAAAATAAATGTGTAGTTCTTTTACATTTCTCTTTCAGAGTCCTACTTCTGGTTTATTGTTTGAATAACTCTTGACATATCATTTGTAGTTTTATTTATAATAAACCTCTATTAATATCTGCACAGCTTTCCACTTTTTGTATCAATACTGCACATTCCTCAGAGTATTTAGTAAATGTATATTTCATGTAAATGGTTATGGTTTTTCTCAGAGTTTATGTTTAACTGAATACCAAATACACGGACGGCAGATTCCTCCTCTGTGTATTCCTGTCTCTGAGTATGAGCTGTTTGTATTGTTTGTATTTGTGTACTTAAACTGTACATTTTACATTTATCTTCAATCTAATATTTAATATTTCATTCCTCTAATACAGCGGTTCCCAACCTGTGGGCCGCGGCCCCCTAGTGGTCCGCGAAGGCATTGCGAGTGGGCCACCAAATAATTTAGCAAAATATTATGGGTGGAAACATTTCATTATTAGGATTTTTTTTTTATTTGAACCTCCTTTCCTTTTTCTTTCTCGATCCTCCTTAGCAATGGTCATCACAGTCCTTGTTCTACTGGATTAACAACGTGTCACATGGTCTGATTCGACCAATCAGAATCGAGTATTCAACTAAACCGTGTAATAAAAATGTCTGTTTGTTACTGATGGCCAGCTCCTTTTCTAATTCAAATAAAAAGTACTCCGTATTGTTTATGGTTGAATGAGGGCCGCGAACATCTTTTAGATTCTTAAGTGGACTTAAGAAAGGTTGGGAACCGCTGCTCTAATAGTTATGTATATATAATATCCTGCTTTATATTTTGTTACTTTATATTTGTAATTCAACATGTACATTTTCTACTTTATTGTAATGCTATCTTATTTCTATTGAGATGTTCACATTCTGGAGTCTTTTAACTTCTCTATTGAACAATGCCATATCTTTTTATGCTGCAACACAAACATTTCCCCAGTTGAAATCAATAAAGTACTTCTGATCTTATCTTATTAGTTGTTTATTCGTTGTGTATTAGTTGTGTATTAGTTGTGTACTAGTTGTGTATTAGTTGTGTACTAGTTGTGTATTAGTTGTGTATTAGTTGTGTACTAGTTGTGTATTAGTTGTGTACTAGTTGTGTATTAGTTGTGTACTAGTTGTGTACTAGTTGTGTATTAGTTGTGTACTAGTTGTGTATTAGTTGTGTACTAGTTGTGCATTAGTTGTGTACTAGTTGTGTATTAGTTGTGTACTAGTTGTGTATTAGTTGTGTACTAGTTGTGTATTAGCTGTGTATTAGTTGTGTATTAGTTGTGTACTAGTTGTGTATTAGTTGTGTACTAGTTGTGCATTAGTTGTGTACTAGTTGTGTATTAGTTGTGTACTAGTTGTGTATTAGTTGTGTACTAGTTGTGTATTAGTTGTGTACTAGTTGTGTATTAGTTGTGTATTAGTTGTGTATTAGTTGTGTACTAGTTGTGTACTCAGTCATGAGTCTGACCTCTTGAGGGATTTTAAAAGTGATTTCTGTAATATGTTCTCATCCGATCGGTCGTACCTTTATCCTGAGACGGACCTGCTGCTGGGAGACGGAGGACAGACGCTGCGGGTCCATCGTCCCGGAGAACCTGGAGAACCTGGAGAACCTGATAGTTCCTTTAAGTCCTGATAAAACCTATATATTCTGTATTTTCAGTTTATTCTGTATTTTCTGTATATCCTGTCTCTCGGTGCGTTGCTCAGCCGGAGTCCAGCAGCAGTCTGAAGACAGAGAGCTACTGTCTTATTGTTTACTGTAGTACCAGGCTGTGTGTGTGTGTGTGTGTGTGTGTGTGTGTGTGTGAGTGTGTGTGTGTGTGTGTGTGTGTGTGTGTGTGTGTGTGAGAAAGAGAGAGAGAGAGAGAGAGAGAGAGAGAGAGAGAGAGAGAGAGAGAGAGAGAGAGAGAGAGAGAGAGAGAGAGAGAGAGAGATTTCTTATCAAACTGAATTAAATTGATTGTTTGTAAATATTATTTTAAATCTTGTCTTTGCTGTGTTTGCTTTTTGGATGTGAAACATTATAAATCTTGATAAAAAAATACTAAATGTTTCTTAAAGAGAAGATTCCTCTCCTGATTGGAGGAGCAGATATGTTATCTGTGTTTAAAGAGGACAGCTGCTGTTCTCTGTCTGTCCACTAGAGGTCCTTCCAGCACTGAGCTGCTCCACAGGATGCTCTTATTCTGAAAGGAATGTGATTATCATCTCTACTTCCGCTCACTGAAGTTTACCTTAAAGTGGACCTATCATGCTATATTTGAATAATATAGTGTAGGACCATACCTATATAAGGCATATTTATACTTTTTTTTTTTCAAAATACCAAACAGATCATGCATTTTAGCCATGCCTCATTTTGCTCAATTTGACATTTTTTAGAACTGTTTTAGCAAGGGTTGATTCTGTGAGCAACAGCACCATCTACTGGCCTGGCATATGTACTACAACGTCTCCAGCGCTTTCGAACGGCAATGCCGTGGTTGTCTCCTCCTGATTGGTGGAGTTGGCCCAATAGCCGTAGCGCCACTGTCCTGACGTCAGGACAGTGTTCAAATCTGGATCAGTTTTTATCAGATCCGTTGCAGCCCCTTTTTTTAGAGATTTGGGTATGGAGGAAAAT
>NW_022987336.1:0-25000 GCF_902827165.1 Trematomus bernacchii | reverse complement strand
CTTCTGTTTTATTTGATTGTACGAACAACTTAAAGGTGGGGTATGTCATTTTGGAGAAACCAGCTCGAGATCGCTAGAATTTGAAAATACACAACCGGAAAAAATCTGCCACTTCCTCACAGAGCCCCTCCTCCAACACACATGAACGCGCACATGACCAATGAGGGCACCAGATAAGTTTGTGCACAGATGGAAGGCTGACAGGCAGGTAGGCCATCCAGTTATTTTAGCCGGGCCGGCTCAGATGATTGGTTGTGCTTTTTACAGCGCCACGGCTTCCACAGATGATGTTTTTTAATGTATTTATTGTCAAAGCATTTCATGTATTCATTGCTATCGGGATGTTAAGAGCATTCCATGGAATATAACAACAAGTGTATCTGAAGTGAATTATCTACCCCACCTTTAAGAACTAAAGTATTTTATAAAACTAAAGGACGAACAAAAAAACATATCCTATAAAAATAAATACATGTTCAAATAAGTATAGAAACCAAGTCGAATTTGTCAAATGTATTGAACTGGTGATCACAGTTTGAACAGTTGACAGCTATAGGCCTACAGCTTTCATGCTTAAAACATAACTTGGTTTTTAAATGAAAGAGGGATCATACACGAACACCAGAACGGGTTAGGGTAACGTAACCCTATCACAACAGAGATCAACCTGTAACAGGGTTAGGGTAACGTAACCCTATCACAACAGAGATCAACCTGTAACAGGGCCTATGCACAGAATGCAGCTATTCAATACTCATTCTTCTTTAAGAATATGAGCATGTCTACTCAGGGGAGAGGCGGGTGCGGAGGCGATTCACAATCAGGCCAGCTGTAGAGAAGACCCTCTCAGCTGGAATGTGGGCATAAGATGAGGTTTGAGTCTGCGTGATCTGCGTGTAGGGAGGGGCAGCAGCCATATCATTAGAACTAGCTAGATCTGATGGATTTGGACATAAACGCGAGTGAAGTATAACCGGACGCGAGAGAGAGAGATCAGCACCTGCAGCTCTGCCCGCTGTGAGGGACCGGTGAGCGGAGCAAAACACACCTTTAGACCTAACACACTTAGCTATGGCACTGTCGTATACATTGAATTATTCCATTTGATCATATGTAATCAACTCAGGCACCCCTCCCAAAAAAAATTAAAAATGACAATCAAAATATTCATAACTCATATTCTCATATTCGAATACCTGAATAATTTTGAATATTCGATTAATCGTTCCCATCCCTACTTGGTTCTTTGTTGGTCTTTTTATCTAGTATTTCTTGTCTAGAAATTGAATTATACAAGCTAAAGGACAGACAAAAAGCTTCGCAGAGAAGTAGCTAGAAGCGGGTTTTTGTAAACACAAACTTTAAGGAAAGACGTTTGTTTACCCGTTCTTCTCTTTAATTTTAGACACCCTCCAAGAAGGTTCTCCCTGAATCCAGATGTCTAGACTTTCCCACTTTTAAGTAAAAGACACTTTAAATCTGCCGAGTGCCTTTAAACGGTGGTCCACTCCTGTTGTTACCTGACTTCTTTCAGATGGATGTGACAATGTTGGGAAAATACTCCAGGATGGAAAACATGATCTCGGCAGGGGTTGAATTCATCAAGTTCTTGAGGCTCGTACTAAAGCATTTTGTATGCCCTCACAGCCTTACTTACTTCAGTAAACATACGTTATGTCCTTTTAAAAAAAATACTCATAGAAAAGTAGGTCCTGAATGCTTTCTTATACCGGCAGGAGTTTTTATGACTTTTGTGTGTTCGCAGACAGACGCACAATAGAGCTCTTCTTACCTTGAAGAGGTGATGTCTCTGCTCCTCTGACATCATCAGCTGGTGACTGTCTGTTACCATGGCGTCCATGTCCATCAGCCAATCCCAGAGCTCCTGGTACTCGGCCTCAAACTCCTGCAGACTGAAGACGGAAAGAAAGACAGAGAGACAGAGACATTATTAGGTTAAATGATTGTTGTAATGCAATTGTTCCGTTATTCATATTGTGTTTCCTACATGTTCCCATTTCTGTTATTGTTTTGTTGTGTTATTGTAATATAGTTTTGTCCTGCGGCGATGAGACATATGCGTCTTGTTATGTTGATAAAGAACGAGGGTAAAAAGGCAAACTGAAATGAGAGAGAGACTGATAGAAAGGCAGGCAGACGGAGAGAGGAAGCAGAACATAGTCTGGTTTCAAGCTGCTGTTCAACTGAAACTCATGTATTAATATCCTTAACATTATTTGTAAGAATTTCAGCTGATAGTAAATGAAGTCGAGCTTTCTGGATTGCTGCAGTTTAGAGAGACAGTTCCTCACTCTCTTTTCTGTGTCACTTAAACAGCGGTTGCTAATAAGTGTCTAAATGAGAAGACTTAACGCCATCACGTCGAACATTAGCCGCCTTTAGCTTAGCGGTGGTGACGTGAAGTCATGTGACCGTGCTGTAGTTCCTTTATAGCCCAACATTAGCCGCCTTTAGCTTAGCGGTGGTGACGTGAAGTCATGTGACCGTGCTGTAGTTCCTTTATAGCCCAACATTAGCCACCTTTAGCTTAGCGGTGGGATCGTGAAGTCATGTGACCATGCTGTAGTTCCTTTATAGCCCAACATTAGCCACCTTTAGCTTAGCGGTGGTGACGTGAAGTCATGTGACCGTGCTGTAGTTCCTTTATAGCCCAACATTAGCCACCTTTAGCTTAGCGGTGGGATCGTGAAGTCATGTGACCATGCTGTAGTTCCTTTATAGCCCAACATTAGCCACCTTTAGCGTAGCGGTGGGATCATGAAGTCATGTGACCGTGCTGTAGTTTCTTTATAGCCCAACATTAGCCACCTTTAGCTTAGCGGTGGTGACGTGAAGTCATGTGACCGTGCTGTAGTTCCTTTATAGCCCAACATTAGCCTCCTTTAGCTTAGCGGTGGTGACGTGAAGTCATGTGACCGTGCTGTAGTTCCTTTATAGCCCAACATTAGCTTCTTACTTCTGGAGATAGCATTTACGCTTTTTAAAATGGTAAAGTGTTGTTAACATGTGGAGATTATCCTGCTTCCAAAGATCTTATTTTCTGCAATAATTGGAAATCCAATGCTTAAATCCCATAGTTGTTTGTCGAGGGACCCCCTGTGGTGCTAACTTCCTTGTCAGACAGGATGTTTGCTTCATTATATCTTTCTACTTTTTGTCCTCTGTACTTCATAACTTTCCGCTCCTTTTTCCTCTTTGTACTTCCTCCCAAATATGCCTTCTCCACATTTCACCTCCAATCCCACGCTTTCGTTTCACCGCCTCATTCCTCCTTCCTTATCAATCTCCTACTCACCTTGTCATTTCTTTCACTTCCTCAATCTCTGCCTCTTTGTTCCTCTCCTCTAACTCTGCCTCATCTTTTCTCACATGATTGCCCCTCCCCTCTCCTCCCACTCTCTCTCACCTCCTCCTCCTCCTCGACACGGGATCACATCAAATATTTATGCTGCTGGAACAGGGGCCGATTGCTCAAACACACACATTACTGTCAGCCGTTTTGTTAAGGTGTGTGAGAGACTGTGTGTGTGTGTGTGTGTGTTTATTATTTATATATTCGCTGGTTTTCGGTCTCGGCGGGGATCGCCAACATGTTTCTCAACATTAGCAGTGAAATTGTTTGGAATTCTCCGGTCGCCGACGACGACAGTTTGACAGCTCTGTCAGGCCTACGGCGTTTCCACGACAATATAAACACACACACACACACGCGCACACGCACACACACACACACACACACACACACACACACACACACACACAACACACACACACACACACACACACACACACACACACACACACACGCAGCTACTTGACCTGCCGTCAAAGCAGAGAGAGTAAACTATGAATGAAATTAAAGAAACAGGAGAACGAAAACAACACTTTCATCTCTTTCTGTTTCACTTTGATTCATCTTGAAGCTGCAAAATGCAAACTCAACTTGTTGGGATGAGAATATGTATTCACCAAACTGAACTCTATATATCAAATACCCATAATATTAACTCTAAAATCTTAAGTCTAATGCTGCGTTCACACCGGACGCGATGCGAATATTCGCATCGCTCTAAACACTCGAGTTTCACCGCGGCTGCCAGCTGTGTTTACTCGCATCATTCAAACAAGACGCGCTGGCTCGGGGGCTACAACTACAACAAAATGAACATATTTGACCGTGATTTAATTGTAATACACGTTTCAAAATGATGCCGAAGTAACAACATACTGATACCGGTTAGTAAAAACCATGAATTAATGCTTTGACAAGTCTGCAGACAGACGGCAGGCGAAACACCTTTTAAAATGCGTGTTTTTCTAAATGGAGATTGGCTAAGCTAACGTTGTATATGCTCCGACCGTCCACACTCACAACAACGGCCTATACAGACATAAATAAAGCAGCGACTGTATTCACCATGACACAGACAGTCTGTGGTTTGTACTTGTTTAACTTTTGTCTAGTTTCTGAACAGATATGAGGAGCTGTGAGCTCTGTGTGCTAACTGCTAACAGCTAACGGCTGATGTTGTGTGGTTGAACGTCAGTGACGGCAGGCTGAGATCCTCACCGCTGATTGGCTTCCGCGAGAACGCGTCACGTGAATTTGACGCTCGAGTTGAAAGAATTGAACTCTCGCGTTTAACGCGGCACCGTTCAATCGCCTTAATCGCGTGATTCGCGCCGCGTCCACCGCTTCATGCTCGCCGTCGGAGCGAATTCGCGTCTGTCCGCGTCTCTGCATTGACTTTACATGTAATCGCGCCGCCCCCAAACATCGCATCGCGTCCGGTGTGAACGCAACATTAACCCTCAAAAAGCATTTTGGAAGAACGAAGAAGCAGACCAAATATCTTAAAGAGACCCTGCTGTATGTCAATGGCCTGCAGAGGCTAAAATCCATGTCTTCTCCATTGGACTCCTTGGTTTACTTCCGGAACATTGTGACATCACTATGGAACACTTCTATTGGCTTGCGCTCTAGGGGGCGGGACAACTCTGAGCTGTTGACCAATCACAACAGAGCTGTGTCTCCCACCTTACAAAAATGCCCTGAAATTCCCCCAAGAAATCCTCACTAACTAATATCACTTTCCTCCTAAAAAGATGTGGTTGTTTTATATAACTGTCCTTACTTACTGTGTTAAATATCACTTTATACATTATTTGTATGACCTTTTCTCTTCTACCACTGTCTCTTAACTTCCCATTTTTTGCAACTCATCCTCAATCCTTTCCATCATCTCCTCCTCAACATATAAATTGAATTAAAAACCATCTTTGCACCTGGTTTCTCCTCCTTCTCACCACTTCCTGTCCCCTCTCCTCACACCCCTTGACTGCGAGTGATTCTCACAGAAATAAACAGAGAACAAGAAAGCGTCTTCTTTCCCTCGAGGCGGCGTTCCTCATTATGCGTCGGCCCTTTCCTGACTCAGGCAGATGAAGCAGATACAACAGATTGTTTTCTCTTGTCGTGTTTCTTTTCCTCCAACCTCCCCTCCCCTGTTTCCGTCTTGTTCTCACACTAATGTTAACTAAACGCTTTGTAAAACAGGATCTCTCGAGGGGAGGGAAGACGAGAAAAAAACAGACAAATCGGAGAGGAAGGAGCGACACCGGGACGTTTTACGCAGCGTTTGTAGTGTCAGTTTGACTTTCCTTCACACGGCGCTGACGGATCGCGTGGGAAGTGTTGAATACTGACATCCAGTCACTTGAGGAACATTTCGAATTACATGAATCTATTATTTATTTCTAATTCCAGTCAACAGTGAGTATAATAACATGAAGCGGGGATCATGTAGGCACAGCAGAGATATCCACACTGGTTATACAGACGCTGTATTGGGTAAAAATAACGTCTAATTGGCTTTAAATGCAATTAAAGTGTGTCTATTGAGGTTTGAGCAGTTAATTGTATTTGTGTTTGTTAGTTTTGTTTTAGCCAAAGCAACTTATATACACTTAGGAGCCATTTGGGACACTTTGACAACTGCTGGGGAAGGGATCAAACCGCTGAGAGTCTGATTGGTAGACGCGTATTTACCCCTTTATTTACCAAACAGCTACACTGGGAGGCTCCTGGTCCAACGGAGGACACACTGTCTACATTCAAACTGGATTTAGTTTGGTAGAGTTAAAGATGACTGGCTAAAACTAGCCGAAAATCTGTGTTTTTCACTCTCTTCTTTGACATTTTCAAAAACCTCTGACCCCTGAGAAGCGTAATTGGAAAAACACATCTTTGTAGCATCCATTTTGTTTCCACATCACAACTTAAAGGTCACCTATCATGCTATTTTTAGGCAATAGCATAGGTCTCAGATATATACAAATATATAAAAAACATGTCTATGAAGTGCTTTGCTCAAAATACCAAACAGATCACCCATTCTAGCCATGCCTCATATCCCTCTGTTTCACTTCCTGTTTCTAAAGTGCTGATTTGGGGTAAAAAGCTTTAAAAAAAAATATATTTTATAACAAATAAAAAAGGAGGGGTCTGAGCTCATGCGGGACCCGGCAGCTACTGTCTAAACTAAATGCTGCTGTGATGAAACGCCATATCATGGATTATCAAGGATTCTTTCTGAAACAGTATGGAGCTCAAAGGCTTTCTCTCTTGCCGGTTATACCACAAGGTGAGTTCCTTTTTATTTCCTGCTTCTTCACACACATGCTCTCCAGTACAGGTTAGCTCTGAGTGTTAGCGATGCTAATGTAAACACCGACCATATTACGTCCAAAACAGTCGGGAATTGTTTCTAATAGCAACGTTTCTGATAGGGCCGTGGGTCCACCTTTCAGATATTACGTCATATCGGACGCTAATCTGGATCAACTCCAGTCAATCCTCAGAGTAAATAGAGTGTTGCAGGGATTAAGTACCCGGAAGGAAGCTGCTGGTTCCCTCCACAAAAAAGCAACGGCATTTCTCCATAGGATTTAGGAAAATAGCTGGAAATAAGGTCTGTGGAGAACTAACCTGTTAAATGCACGTTTTGTTCAGCCGGATCATCTCCACATGTCTACCCTACTTTTATAATGTTCGAATAATAACTCTAATGTCCAGAAGCAAAATGCTAACGTTGTGCTATAAAGAAACTACAGGCGAGTCCAGCAGCACGACTTCAACGTCACGCCAACTTCAGATCCATATTCAAACATACAGATTCTAAATGGTACGAGTTGAAGCGTTTGTTTGAACAGTTAGCAGGAGGCAGGTACTTGCTTTCAAGCAGAACAGGGCAAACACACTTAGAGCAGTGTTTACGTGTTCGGCGTAATGACGTACAACGTCCTCCACGACTTCTGTAGTCCTATTCAGCCACTTGGTAACAACCATCGTTTTTCAGACACGTCAACTCTTCAGAAATCACCTGTGGGGTCACTGCTGATGGATTTAATGTCCTAGAACAAAACGTGATCCGTCTCTTTAATGTGTCTCAACCACAGACCTTATTTCAGCTATTTTCCAAAATCCTACGGAGAGATCCCATTGGCTCTGAGACGAGGGAACAGGAAGTGGTGAAATGCTAACTCACTTCTGGGTTTTAGGACTCATTCCTGCACCACTCTATACAGAGCTGAATCCAGATCAAATGCACGCTGAAGGCTCTTTGAGCTCTCACTGATTGTGCTGTTATGTTAAATGTTTGTTGTTTGTTTCTCATGTATTGTGTCTTGATATTTGTCTGTTAATGTTACACATGGAGCATTTCAGACTTGATCTGATCATTAAAGTATTATCGTATTGATCCTGCAGAGAAACACCTGCTGCCTCTCACTGACTTCACTTAGCAACGAACCCATCACTTAATTCACTGATTTAATCTTTCATTAATTTATGAATTCATTTATCAGCAAACTCACTCTTTCAATCGCTCACTCATTCATTAAAGAACTTATTCAATCACTCAATCATTGACTCAGTCATTGTCTTATTCAATTGTTTACTTATTCATTTATTCACTCATTAACTCGTTGTCTGGCTTAATTAATAAAATTAATTAAGGCAGACAAAATTATATATTTGTGACTTTGACAACAATTTGTGGATGTTATAGCCCAAATGTGCAAATATTTTGTTTCCTAAATGACAGCGTTTGGATATTTTGGTGGTAAAATATACTTTTGTTAGTTTTGTGTTTAACTTCATTACTAATTAATTAAAACAATAAGAAAACATTCAATATAGGAAGCATTTTAAATAATGTATTTGTACATTTGACAGAAGTTTGTTGATGTTTTAAGCACGTCCAGTTATCTATTTCTTTTGTTACAATAATAAAATATATTAATGTTATGTTTCACTTTTTTACTTATCGATTAAAGAGAGAAATAAAAAAGCAGTGTTTTTTTCCCTTTCTCTTCCAATTAACTTTATTTTGGCATTCATTCAGAATTTAGATATTTTGGTCAGTAAATAATTCAGTCTCACCTTCATTTTCACTACTGAACCAAAACCAGAAACCTCAACTGAGCTGATCTCAGAGCAGCTGGAGAGAAAAACATGTAACATCCAATTAATGAGAAACTCATCCCATACACACACACACGCACACGCACACGCACGCACGCACCCACACACACACACGCGCGCGTAATGTAAATCTGAAACGCAGCAGCTAATATATATATATATATATGAATAACCAATTACTGTCCAATACATCCAAAGTAAATTACTGAAACATTACACCGAAGCCACAGTACACAAAAAAACTTACAAATTGTGCGTGTGTATGTGTATTTGTAATGACTGTATATGTAAAGCACTTATATTTATTCTATTTAAATCACAGAACACAGTGAAATGTTGCCAAAACGGCAATGTCTGTTCAATCAAAACAGCAGATGTGTGTGTGTGTGTGTGTGTGTGTGTGTGTGTGTGTGTGTGTGTGTGTGTGTGTGTGTGTGTGTGTGTGTGTGTGTGTGTGTGTGTGTGTGTGTGTGTGTGTGTGTGATAACCAGAGGGAGGCTCCTCAAAGCCGGGGATGAAAGTCGACAGGCAGCGTGACCAAAGACGCCGCTCACCGAGTCGAGCCTGGCCACACCAGATTACTGCTGTTAACACTGTGTGTGTGTGTGTGTGTGTGTGTGTGTGTGTGTGTGTGTGTGTGTGTGTGTGTGTGTCACATGTAACTGTGTTGTATCTTAGTCTTGTTTTGTTCTTCTTTTGTTGGTTTGTCTATCTAGTTGTCAATTTGTAGTTTCTGTCTCTTCTATAATTTGGTCTCGATTTTTATTATTTTCAAAGAGGTCCAATATGTCAAGACAAAGACCTCTTCACGTCACCACCGCTAAGCTAAAGGAGGCTAATGTTGGGCTATAAAGGAACTACAGCACGGTCACATGACTTCACGTCACCACCGCTAAGCTAAAGGTGGCTAATGTTGGGCTATAAAGGAACTACAGCACGGTCACATGACTTCACGTCACCACCGCTAAGCTAAAGGAGGCTAATGTTGGACTATAAAGGAACTACAGCACGGTCACATGACTTCACGTCACCACCGCTAAGCTAAAGGTGGCTAATGTTGGGCTATAAAGGAACTACAGCACGGTCACATGACTTCACGTCACCACCGCTAAGCTAAAGGTGGCTAATGTTGGGCTATAAAGGAACTACAGCACGGTCACATGACTTCACGTCACCACCGCTAAGCTAAAGGTGGCTAATGTTGGGCTATAAAGGAACTACAGCACGGTCACATGACTTCACGTCACCACCGCTAAGCTAAAGGAGGCTAATGTTGGGCTATAAAGGAACTACAGCACGGTCACATGACTTCACGTCACCACCGCTAAGCTAAAGGTGGCTAATGTTGGGCTATAAAGGAGCTACAGCACGGTCACATGACTTCACGTCACCACCGCTAAGCTAGAGGTGGCTAATGTTGGGCTATAAAGGAACTACAGCACGGTCACATGACTTCACATCACCACCGCTAAGCTAAAGGTGGCTAATGTTGGGCTATAAAGGAACTACAGCACGGTCACATGACTTCACGTCACCACCGCTAAGCTAAAGGTGGCTAATGTTGGGCTATAAAGGACCTACAGCGCGGTCACATGACTTCACGTCACCACCGCTAAGCTAAAGGTGGCTAATGTTGGGCGTGATGACGTTTAGTCGTCTCATTGTTAGCAACCAGTGTTTTTAACCCTTCAAATATACACCAGTGGGGTATTTAATGAAGTGTTATTTCTCATAAAACAAAACGGGAAAATCTCTTAAGGCGAGACACCCCAGGTGAATAGGGTAATTTTTTTAACTTAAAGATATCAGCTAAATATTTCTCCAGTTAATTACTTACAATAAGGCAATTGTTTTTTGTATTACAAGTTTTCTGAAATAGCATGTTTAAATATGCAAATGAGCCATTATCTCATGAAATATGCGCATATTTTAACACATTTCAGGAACCGAAATCTGAACTTTGGATAAAGCCAGGATCAAAATTATTGTTTCATTTTGTAGTCATATTAGTATCTAAGGCTTTTACAGAAGGGATTTTGGATATCTCTTTGTATCACTCCATAAATCAGAAAATACTGTCAACAGCCCTAAAATATCAATTTTCACCATGTTTTTAGGTATAAAATGTTATATAATTCAGGCTATGAATTATATATGACCAAACCCTTCTGTAAAAGCCTTCATAATATTGATAGGAATATAACTGGAAGATTTGGTGTATGTAACTGCTACTGAAGTGGACATTTCGAACTCAGAGTAGGAGAAAAAACTAATTTTGAGAAAACGACCTTTAAAGATTGCAGTGTGACGCTCGCTAAACCCTCCTGTTATCTGGATGATAGCTTGCGCATCGACGCACTCCGTGAAGGTATTTCATGTTCGGGGTCATTTGTTTTTTGTATAACCTTGCTTTGTGCAAGTGACAATTGTTGTCGTCTTCTCTGTGAACGTTTTTTTCTCCGTTATTTTGCCATTTTCAGATTTAAATTTCTAGCGGAAAGCTAACCAGGAAGTGCTTTAGCACACCACGTGACGCATCTGAACGAATCACGTTGTCAGAAATTGACACCAGCCAATGAGATTTCGTTTCTTGGTTTAAGACCCCTTTGCACTTTCACGATTGGTTGCTGATACAAAGGAAATGACCATATTTGGATCCGATGAGATTGTGCAGGAGAAACGGAGCTTTCCAACGATACCTCTGAAGACATGGTGCAAACAGCGGTCGCGGTACTTTATGTTACGTTAGAAAGCTAACTTTTGGTGAATGTAGGAGAAATCTACTGACGCAAATAGACAAACTATAGTAAAATAAACACCTAAATGTGTATTTTGTACGTTTTCCTTCCAAAAGCCTGAAAGAAAACATGTTATGGAATCAAAATAGCACAAAATCTCAAAATTGACCAGTGCAGGAAAAACGATGTTTTTGCCTGCCGTGTCTCGCCTTAAGCTTGTATTGATTTGAGACGTTGGACGTGGCTAAATGCTGACTAATGTTTGGGTTTTAGTCCTCAACACTGCACCAAACATATCAAAGTATTCTTATTGTCCTTTTCCATCGTGTGTTTACCTGTTGTTCCTCGTCAGCTGACTGTAGTTCCTCCTGCTGGCAGACGTCGGGTACTGCAGGCTGCTCAGTCTGACGGCCATCTGCTCCGCCAGGGCTTCACACTGACCTGGGATCAGATCCGCCTGGAAGACACAGAGCAGGACATATGGGCATCAATCACACCATACACTGAGGATATTCATGATCTGGAAGGGGATACATCTGGGGTCCTTGTGACGGTGGAAAGTGATACGTCTGATTCAGCAAGAAGAGATATGTTAAAGCAGTTTCTAGGACATTTAAGTGAAACAAATGGATTATTTTCAGAGTTTTAACATAGATAAACACCGTTATGTTATACGAGATGGCATTCCTTGATGATTATTTATATACAGTACTAATGACTCATGACCTTTTCTTCAAGACCACCCATAGAACATTTACATTTTAAGCTTCAAGCTCCATTTTAAGGTTTTAAAGAAGCCATATTTAGCTTTTGGTGGTTTTCCCTTCCTGTAGTGTGTTATACAATATATGTGTGCATGTAATGGTCTGCAACGGCTGAAATCCAACATTTCTGGAACATAGTGACAGCACTATATAACACTTGCGTGCTTACACCTATAGTTATAATAGAGCTCCCCTTCACATGTCATTTATTCAGCTGCACCATGATGAGAAGGATCAAAATAAAGCAGCACAGGTGTGTGTACGTGTGTGTGTGTGTGTGTGTGTGTGTGTGTGTGTGTGTGTGTGTGTGTGTGTGTGTGTGTGTGTGTGTGTGTGTGTTAAACCAGGCTCTGGTTGTCCCACTTGTCCTGTCGTGTGATTAGCTGTTTATTGCAGATGAATGAGATTCAGATGTGCCATATTTTGATGGACGTGCCCTTTAAAGCTCTGCAAGCGGCAAACAAGCCACTAGAAACACACTCCGCGCTTATCCTGCACTCTCATCTCGGCTGAAACACTCACACACACTCACTCATACATCCATATGAACATGTATATGCATATAAATGTATACACACTCACATCCCCCTAACACAAATTACCCACCCAAACACACACACACAGATTTAGCGTGAATCGCTTTTCACCGGCACAAATGACCTCTCATACACACACACACACCGCACAAATGTTCCCATAAAGCCACACACACACACACAAATCGACCGTGAATTGCTCCACGCCCGAGAAATAAACACACATCGAGCATGAATCGCTGCTCTTTTCTCACAAATTATCCTTCACACACACACACACACACACACACACACACACACACACACACACACACACACACACACCACACACACACACACACACACACACACACACACACACACACACACACCACACACACACACACAACCACACACACACACACACACACACACACATACACACACACACACACACCACAGCTAGTCACACTGAGTATCCAGACACAATCATATAGAGGCACTCAGCGCGCCGCTCAGATGTAATTGCATACAAACTATATGGAGATGAGGCTTCAATTGAACCAATGAAGGCAGAGTGAGTGTGTAAAAAGAACAACACATCACACACACACACACACACACACACACACACACACACACACACACACACACACACACACACACACACACACACACACACACACACACATACAAATATGACCGCCTGCTTGCTTTTTTCCCTCATTCAGTAACAATCTGAATAAAGTGTCGTTGCGTCGCGTTCGCCGTCCGATCTACTTAGCGGACTCGCGGAAAAGATCTGGAAAGGTCAACCAATCTGTGGAAGGCAGAGCCGCCCAATCAGAGAGCTAATAAACAAACAGGCAATACACAATCAACAGCCTGTGTGTGTGTGTGTGTTGAGGTGTGTGTGTGAGACTGTTTTGTTTGCTGCTATTACACAGAAATGAAACTAACTGGAAGCTCTCAGAGAAAATTCTTCTCACTTTGTCTAAATGTCGCTCCACTTCCATTCATTACGTCTCTCTGCGGGCTGCGCTTGCAGGCTGTTTGCTGGCTGGTTAGTCGGTCAGTGAGTCAGTAAATCTGCCAAGTTGTTCATTAGCTGCTTAGATTGCTCTTTTCTCTGCTAATGTGTTCCTTCTTGCAGTTTGTAACTCTGAATCTGGGCCTGGAGTTACACTTAAGAGTCTTTTAATTTAATGGCAGCAAATAACTTTGTTTGAAATGAACAAGACACATTTATCAAGAAAGTAAATCCAACTTCTGCAAGGTACAAGGGATTTTTAAGATTAATCACATGTAAGCTCAAAGAACAGCAGCCAATCAGAGAGGTGGATGTATTCCTTATCGATGTACTTTGTTGAGGTTTTCCCTTTCCTGTGTTTTGTTATGATTTGTGTGCATGTAAATGGTCGGCAAAGGCTGAAATCCCTGTGTTTTCTCTCAACAGAGCCTGCCAGCTAACCAATGAGCATGGACATCACCTCAGTGAGTCAGTAATAACTCCAAGATGTAAGTTAGTTACACACAAGGAGATATATATTCAGCTCATATTTTCCAAAGTTTGCAGAGAGCAAGCACACGCAAGCTTATGGTTGTAATTGGCTTCTTCATACCATACAGCTGATACACACACACACACACACACACACACACACACACACACACACACACACACACACACACACACACACACACACACACACACACACACACACACACACACACACACACACACACACACACACACACACACACACACACACACACACACACAGTGATGAGTTGGGCTGCTTCCCAGTCTGAAGGATCTTCAAGGATTTCTGTCAGAAATTATTTCTCTTCAAAACCGACTCATGGCTCCATCTGTTAGAATGTGTGTGTGTGTGTGTGTGTGTGTGTGTGTGTGTGTGTGTGTGTGTGTGTTTGTGTGTGTTCATTGAACTGTAAAAAGATCAAAACAAAAGTGAAAGTGCATATTTTTTCTGTGAGCTGCTGTTACAGAACTGACACAGACACACATTCATCGCGGTAGTCAAAGAACAAAGCAATATTAGTGTGTGTGTGTGTGTGTGTGTGTGTGTGTGTGTGTGTGTGTGTGTGTGTGTGTGTGTGTGTGTGTGTGTGTGTGTGTGTGTGTGTGTGTGTGTGTGTGTGTGTGTGTGTGTGTAGACTTTTTTTTATTACTTTAAAGCAAAAACAATACCTGCGAGGAGCAATGTGTGTAAAATGCTACCAGAACAGTCACACATAAGTCGATGATTTTTAAATAGTATATTTATAAAGACCTCTGCCATGATTTACAATAATTCTTATAACATTTTAAACACAATTGAAAATACATGCTGAGTGATTGTTGAGATAATCCGACCGGTTGTAAACAGAGCTTCAGATCAGCCAATGATCTAACACACTGTTGTTGGGAGTGTTCAGCGCTGTCCGTGGTGCTGATCAAGATGCAATGGTCTACATTGGAGTGTAAATAATATCAGGTTATAGTTTGTTAACCTGTGTTTGTTGTTTATAAAATGTTATCACAAGTTATAATAAGACGGGGTAGCATGTAACTCATAAGTACAGATACTGACACGGATTGTGCCAGAATGCTTTTAGACGTGAAGTCAACATACTGTAGTTTAACTGTGTCTACAACATTTAAAGGGGACCTATCATGCAAAATGCACTTTTGTACGTCTTTTCTACATGAATATGTGTCCCTGGTGTTCCAGGGAACTCACCAAGTGTCAGAAAACACAACCCTCTCTATTTTCCTCCATACCCAAATCTCTAAAAAAGGGGCTGCAACGGATCTGATAAAAACTGATCCAGATTTGAACACTGTCCTGACGTCAGGACGGTGGCGCTACGGCTATTGGGCCAACTCCACCAATCAGGAGGAGACAGCCACGGCCATTGCCGTTCGAAAGCGCTGGAGACGCTGTAGTACATATGCCAGGCCAGTAGGTGGTGCTGTTCTCACAGAATCAGCCCTTGCTAAAACAGATCTAAAATATGTCAAATTGAGCGAAATGAGGCATGGCTAAAATGCATGATCTGTTTGGTATTTTGAAAAAAAAAAGTATAAATATGCCTTATATAGGTATGGTCCTACACTATATTATTCAAATATAGCATGATCGGTCCACTTTAAGTAAACAGTTAACAGGGAAACATGTTAAAGAAACCTCGGGCAGAGCAACAGAGGAGGGTCCCTCACAGGAGGCAGAGACATGCAATAGATATCATGTGTATAGAATAAAAATAAAATAAATGTACCACATAAAAAATCCAAATCGTCCAATATATGGAGCAAAGATCAGAGCAGGATACATCCCAATTCCTCAAGCAGCTGCTAAAGACCTTATTATAATAAGAGATTCTGCATTGATTGAATGATATAGATAGATTTGTGTGTGTGTGTGTGTGTGTGTGTGTGTGTGTGTGTGTGTGTGTGTGTGTGTGTGTGTGTGTGTGTGTGTGTGTGTGTGTGTGTTGCACTCCGATGTGCTGAATCAAGTCATTTTGAGGCTTTTTGTTTACATGTCAGGGCCAATTTACCCAGCAGCCCTGGAAACACTCAGAAGCATGTCTCCCTCGAGATGTGTGTGTGTGTGTGTGTGTGTGTGTGTGTGTGTGTGTGTGTGTGTGTGTGTGTGTGTGTGTGTGTGTGTGTGTGTGTGTATGTGTGTGTGTGTGTGTGTGTGTGTGTGTGTGTGTGTGTGTGTGTGTGTGCGTTCTTGGTATGTATACATATTTAAAAAATGTGTGTTTTGCTGGAAAGCATACAAGTAGATTTGATTAAATGAAAATGTACCCAACACGAGGGCATGTGTACGCATCTGTGTGTGTGTGTGTGTGTGTGTGTGTGTGTGTGTGTGTGTGTGTGTGTGTGTGTGTGTGTGTGTGTCTCCTGGGGTTTTCCCGGGGCTATAACTGCCAATCAAACAGCGGTGTGAGGACTGAGAGCTGAGCTGAGAGTATACACACTCTGCAGGAGTCCAAAACACACCGCCTGCTCTTCAACATGATCCATTCATAACAAATATCCAGGGTTGGGAGGGTTACTTTGTAAATGTAATTAGTTACTGATTACTGAATACATGGCTCTGAAAGTAATCCGAATACAGTTACAGTTACGTGTCTTAAAAAAGTAACGTATTCAGATTACTTTTAGAATACTTTTGGAATACTTTCTTTGTCCAAAACAGATGGGTATGTTTGGGTGAACAGGAGACACGTAGTTTACTGTTTTAATGGCTTATCAAGAGCACAACTCAAACACGACATCTTGGTGTCATTCTGGACAGCTCCCTCTCATTTGCACCCCACATTAAAAACATCCCCCGGACTGCATTCTTTGTACTGTCTTAAACCTTTCCTTACATTAAATCACATTGCATTACATTTAGCTGATGCTTTTATCCAAAGCGACTTACAATAAGTGCATTCGACCAAGAAGATACAAGCTTGAAGAAAACAGAATCATATAAGTACATCAGGTTTCATACAGTCGAGCCAAAACATTTCAAGTGCTACTCAACTAGCTTTAGATAAGCCAGTCCTTTGTTAGTATATAAGTGCTTTGTTAGTGATTGTATGTTAGATGTTTGCAGTGAAGGACAGTTTGTTATCTAGGGTCACACCCAGATTCCTTGCAGTCTGAGTCGGGGAAACAACAGAGGGGCCGATGTTGATTGTTAGGTCAAGAGTGGGACAATCTTTTCCAGGAAGAAAAAGCAGTTCAGTCTTGTCAAGGTTGAGCTTGAGGTGGTGAGCAGACATCCACTGAGAGATGTCAGCTAGACAAGCAGAGATGCGTGCGACGACCTGGGTCTCTGAGCGGGGAAAGGACAGAATGAATTGGGTGTCGTCAGCGTAGCAGTGGTATGAAAAACCATGCGGGCTAATGACAGATCCGAGCGAGTTTGTGTACAGAGAGAAGAGGAGGGGACCAAGGACAGAGCCCTGAGGGACCCCTGTAGATAATTGACAAGGGTCGGACTCGGACCCTCTCCAAGTTACCTTGTAGGTACGGTCTTTGAGGTATGAGGTGAGGAGGGAAAGTGCAGTGCCTGAAACTTCTTGGAGAGTGTGAAGGAGGATCTGATGGTTCACCGTGTTGAATGCAGCAGACAGGTCCAACAGGATGATGACAGAGGAGAGGGAGGCTGCTTTAGCCGTGTGCAGTTCTTCAGAGACAGCAAGGAGAGCAGTTTCTGTCGAGTGACCTGCCTTGAAACCAGACTGGTGCGGATCCAGAAGGTTGTTCTGATGGAGATAACAGGAGAGTTGTCTAAAGACAGCGCGTTCAAGTGTTTTAGACAGGAACGGGAGGAGAGAGACAGGCCTGTAGTTTATAACATCAGACGGGTTGAGAGTGGGTTTCTTTAGGAGAGGGGTTACTCTTGCCTCCTTGAGACTGTTTGGAAAGTGACCAGAAGTTAGAGAAGTGTTTATGAACTGGGTGAGAAACGGTAGAATATCAGGAGCGATAGTCTGAAGGAGCTTTGAGGGGATAGGGTCCAGAGGACAGGTGGTAGGACGGGCAGAGGTCATGAGGGTAAGAACCTCACTTGGAGAGAAAGGGGAAAAGGAGGTTAGTGTGTGGGTGAACGGTGGGTCAGGTGACCCAGCGGTGAGTAAAGGTGAGTCAGGTGACCCAGCGGTGAGTAAAGGTGAGTCAGGTGACCCAGCGGTGAGTAAAGGTGAGTCAGGTGACACAGCAGTGAGTAAAGGTGGGTCTGGTGACCCAGCGGTGAGTAAAGGTGGGTCAGGTGACCCAGCGGTGAGTAAAGGTGAGTCAGGTGACACAGCAGTGAGTAAAGGTGGGTCTGGTGACCCAGCGGTGAGTAAAGGTGGGTCAGGTGACCCAGCGGTGAGTAAAGGTGAGTCAGGTGACACAGCAGTGAGTAAAGGTGGGTCAGAAAAAGAAGAGCGAATATCGTCAACCTTTTTTTCAAAGTAGTTAACAAAGTTGCTTGGAAGAAGGGAGGAGGGGGAAGGGGCTTTGGGGGGGTTCTAAGAGCGTGGAAAAGATGGAAAATAGTTGTTTGGGATTGGAATAGGAAGAATGGATCTTATCTTGAAAGAAAGTGCTTTTTGCCTGAGAGATGGAAGCAGAGAAAGAGGAGAGCCTGATAGGTTCGGAGGTCGTCACGGTGTTTGGATTTCCACCGTTTCCGCTCTGCTGCCTGAAGGATGGTTCTATTAGCACGCAGTGCATCATTTAGCCACGGAGCAGGAGGGGACTGACGAGCCTGCCGAGATGTAAGAGGACAGAGAGAGTCCAGAGAGGATGAAAGAGTCCAGAGGAGAGTTTCAGCAGCAGAGTTTGGAGGCAGGAGTTGGAACGAGTCAGAGGAAGGGAGGGCTGAGAGCACTGATGAGGCAAAGGTAGAGGGGGAGAGGGAACGAAGGTTACGGCGGACAGGTGCAGAATGAGAAGAGATTAGTTTGATATGTTTGGAAAGGGGTAGAGAGTGAAAAAGTGATCGGATGTGTGAAGCGGGTTTACAGAGAAGTTAGAAGTAGTGCAGTTCCTTGAGAATATGAGATCAAGGACATTGCCAGCTTTATGAGTTGGTGGGGACGGAGACAGTGAGAAAGCAAAGGTGGATAAAAGAGATGTTAGTTCAGATGTCTTCCCTGTCTGGAGGTTGAAGTCTCCGAGAAGTACAGTGGGAGGGCCAGTTTCAGGGATGTGTGAGAGGAGATGATCTAATTCCTCCAAGAAGTCCCCCAAGGCGCCTGGTGGACGGTAGAGAACAACAATGGTTCATTGTATAGGATGGGTTACTGTGACGGCATGGAATTCAAAGGTGGAAGGAGTGAAGTTAGGTAGTTGGTAGAGGGAAAAGCTCCATTTGGGAGAGAGCAGGAGACCAGTGCCACCTCCTCTGCCAGTGGGTCTGGGTGTATGGGAGAAGGAATATGCTGTGGAGAGAGCTGCTGGGGTGGATGTGCTGGATGGAGTGATCCAGGTCTCAGTGAGAGCAAGGAAATCCAGAGACTGCAGGGAAGCGTAGCCAGAGATGAAGTCAGCCTTAGGAACAGCTGACTGGCAGTTCCACAGGCCACCTTTAACTAGATGTTGGATCTCAGTGGAGCATGTGGGATAGACGAGAGCAGGCCGGTTATAACGATTAGGAGATGCACGGGGCCAGTGATAACTGCGAGAGGACACATGAACAGGAATGGAGAATATACACATGTTTTAGCATGAGGGGCTAAAAAACACCAGCGATACTTAGCTCAATCAAAGTAGGATTTGCCTCCTCGTGACTCCCGCAGGACTTTATTGTCCTTAGAATATTTTATGAATTGTAAGGTGTCCTTGGGTGCTTTGAAAGGTGCCTCTAAATAGAATGAATTATCATTATTATGTATTATTATTATCTGAAACGATGTAATAACTTTTAAATCTTGTTCCAGTCCCTTGCCCCATGCATTCAGCAGCAGCAGGCCATTCACTTTGATTTGATCCCGTTATGAAATGTCATCATTTCAACAATAAAGAAATGCTACATAAACGTTATCTTGCACATTTTATCGAACCATCTCCATTTCTAACTTTCAATATATTTTTTAAAGAGATCTCTCTCTCATCTGCGTGCGGGGGCGGAGCCTCACAGACACGCTGCATCTCTCTCTCTCTCTCTCTCTCTCTCTCTCTCGCTCACAGACACGCTGCAGCGCCGTGCACACAGATGTGCCGGTAATGAATATTGCATTTTGTGAGGAAACCTTTCCACCAATAATTAGTATTCCAAAATGTATTCACTTCAGGTTTACGAAAGTAACTATAATCAGATTACTAGTTTTTCAAATGTAACGAGAGCTGAATACAGTTACTTGATTTGTGTATTCTGATTACGTAACGCATGTATTCCGTTACAACCCAACCCTGCAAATATCAGATATTAAATCAATAAACAAATCAATCATCTAATCAATCCTGTCACAGAGTTATGCTGGATTAGCATTTGATCTCTGCTACAGACCATAGAAGTCATCTGAGTGTTGCCTGCAGTGTTTCCTCTTAGATATCTTGATGTGAATGGGCTGATTGTTGCCGGGAGCGTTGCCCAAAAACAGTTTTAAATACTCGATTTTGTGGATAAAGATGTTTCTGCTCCTGGAGTGTTTAGTTGTATTCCATAAGTGTTTTCCTGTAGTGTGTCCCAAAATCCCAAAGTTCACATGTGCTTCTATTGGCTAGCGCTCCCAAACAGTTGTTTACAATGCATTATGCAAACAATTTGTCTATAAACAGTATCACAAGTGAGAAATCTGATCTGGAAATGTAAATGAAATTTCACATCTAGGGCAAAAGGTTTGTTTTTC
The DNA here is from genome assembly GCF_902827165.1 of Trematomus bernacchii. Lineage (NCBI taxonomy): Eukaryota > Metazoa > Chordata > Actinopteri > Perciformes > Nototheniidae > Trematomus > Trematomus bernacchii. The sequence goes on along the minus strand of NW_022987336.1, from coordinate 4,128 downwards.
ATCGACAGGGGATGTTAATGTCATTGTGTGTGTGTGTATGTGTGTGTGTGTGTGTGTGTGTGTGTGTGTGTGTGTGTGTGTGTGTGTGTGTGTGTGTGTGTGTGTGTGTGTGTGTGTGTGTGTGGAGGTGAGATATTCCAATAACAGGATGTTCTTGTCTTGATAGAGCGGAGCAGTGGGTAATGATATAGGATCAATAATGTAAATGAGATGGCGGCATCCAGCTGCAAGCCAAAACACACACGCACACACACACACACACACACACACACACACACACACACCTGTGCATGCGTGTCGATACTGTAATACAGCTTGATTTGTGTGAAGCAGATAAATGACTGCAACGATTTCTTCTTTGAAAGCAAAATAAATAATTGTTCGCAATACAAGAAAACACACACACACACACACACACACATACACACACACACACACACACACACACAGAAACACACACACACACACACACACACACATACACACATACACACACACACGCACACACACACACACACACACACACACACACATACACACACACACACACACACCACACACACACACACACACACACACACACACACCACACAGAAACACACACACACACACACACACACACATACACACATACACACACACACGCACACACACACACACACACACACACACACTCTTACAAACAGACCACAGGAGATTTGAGCAACACAGAAGCAGCAGGTTACAAATAAAACAGGTAGAAATGAAAAAAATGATCTTTAGAAACAGAGATGTGTGTGTGTGTGTGTGTGTGTGTGTGTGTGTGTGTTTGTCTTGTCCTCAGGCTGGTTGTGTTGTCCAGATGTTTCTACTGAGGCTTTCATCTAAAATAACCTAAACAAACCTCCAGCTCACCTCCTCTCCTCCTCCTGACCTCATCTCACCTCCTCTCCTCCTCCTGACCTCATCTCACCTCCTCTCCTCCTCCTGACCTCATCTCACCTCCTCTCCTCCTCCTGACCTCATCACACCTCCTCTTCCTCCTCTCTGGTTGCTTTAGTTTTCAGAAGATGCAGCTAGTGTCCTTTTCATTGTGACAGACAACCAACCTTTCATATCCAAATCAAAACCTATTATAAGAATACAAAAATCCCTTAAGCTCTTGTGATCCCTTCCGCCATGCCCAGTGTGTGTGTGTGTGTGTGTGTGTGTGTGTGTGTGTGTGTGTGTGTGTGTGTGCCACCTCGCCCTCGTCTCTCCCTCTTTCCCATCAAGATCAGATTTTTGATGTCTGTTAATTATTTCTTAATTAGTTTGCGTGTTAATTAGAACGGTGGCTAATGTTAATTAGCTGTATTAATGGGCGCTGCTGTAACACCTGCCCCCTGCCAGACATCTTCATCTCAAACCTGGAGCAGCTTCCTGATGTGAGGCTCCAACATGCATCAAACCATTGTTTCCTGCTATGTGAAGCATTGGATTTTGGATCTTAAAATAAGATCGTTGGCAAACACGCGTTTATGACACTTTAATGTTTGGTTCAGCAGGATAATCTCCACATATTAACACCACTTTATGATTTCTATTAAGTAAAAAACTAATGTTGGGCTATCAAGGAACTACAGCACGGTCACATGACTTCACTTCCAAAATGCTATCAAACCATTGTTTCCTGCTATGTGAAAGAGTACTATCAACACACGGGTCAAATATCAAAGAAGTTAGCATCGCAAAGAGCTCCCTCAACAAGAAGCATTGGATTTTGGAAAATTGCAGAAAACAAGATTGTTGGCAAACACGCGTTTATGACACTTCAATGTTTTGTTAAGCAGATGCAATCTCCAGAAGTAAAAAGCTAATGTTGGGCTATAAAGGAACTACAGCACGGTCACATGACTCCACGTCAACACCGCTAAGCTAAAGGTGGCTAATGTTGGGCTATAAAGGAACTACAGCACGGTCACATGACTTCACGTCACCACTGCTAAGCTAAAGGCGGCTAATGTTGGGCTATAAAGGAACTACAGCACGGTCACATTACTTCACGTCACCACCGCTAAGCTAAAGGTGGCTAATGTTGAGCTATAAAGGAACTACAGCACGGCCACATGACTTCACATCACCACCGCTAAGCTAAAGGAGGCTAATGTTGGGCTATAAAGGAACTACAGCACGGTCACATGACTTCACGCCACCACCGCTAAGCTAAAGGAGGCTAATGTTGGGCTATAAAGGAACTACAGCACGGTCACATGACTTCACGTCACCACCGCTAAGCTAAAGGAGGCTAATGTTGGGCTATAAAGGAACTACAGCACGGTCACATGACTTCACGTCACCACCGCTAAGCTAAAGGTGGCTAATGTTGGGCTAATTTAATTTATGAATTTATAATTTACTTCACGTCCACACCCCTTAACTAAAGGTGACACTAAATGTCTTAAAATGCTGACTCATTTCAAGGTTTTAGGACTCATTCCTGCACCACTCTATACTTGATTTTATAAAAACATTTTCTGGCTATTTTAATCAAACAGTAAGCAGCATTTTAGCATCTTAAAAACACACACACACACACTCGGACACACTCGGACACACTGGTCCCCGACACGTCGCTTTGCAAATAAGCTGAACTCCCAGCATGCTCTAGTGAAGCAGACCTAAAACATTATTTAAAAACGTCAACCAGCCAAAAGAGAGAGAGAAAATTATGATCACCTGGAAAATCAATAACATCTTTCTGGTCCCTGCTCACACGCTCACACACACACACACACACACACACACACACACACACACACACACACACACACACACACACACACACACACACACACACACACACACACACACACACACACACACACACACACACACACACACACACACACACACACACACACACACACACACACGGTTAAAGTGACAGCAGCAGGTGGAAGTGTCTCAGATTTGCTGAAAGACACACAAGGTCAGTCTTAATTTATTCTGTATTTCTATCACTTTTATTCACAAACAAAATGGGGAAGATAAATTCAGAAAAAGCTCAAATAACTGCTAAATATCAGGTGGAGGAATGACGGATGCAAGGAAGGGAAAGGAGAGGAAGAAATGGAGGAGGAGGAGTGTGAGAAAACTTCTGAGGTCTCCCGCAGTGTGTTCAGTCATTTATTTAGTGTTTATCTTCCTCGCTGTCAAATCCTCTGAGACTCAAATATACTCTGCAGAGAAGGTGGAGCACGTGGGGGGGGGGGGGGGGGGGTGATTTCATTTGAAGAGCATATAAGAAAGAGATATGTAGTTAAGGTTAAAGTAGTTCAGATAAATGTAATACTTCAGTTAAAAGTACATTTTTACTATATTTAGCCCAATCGTAGTGGACCCTCATGCTCTGCCATTTTTAATTCTAGTATTTTGCACATATTTCAATTTTTGTACTGCATGTAATTACATTTTTCAAAGAATGTTGCAATATTATATTATTATATATCAACTATTTGGGAATATTTATATCTCTTTAAACAGTTTCTCTAATTTAATTTTTTTTTCATGTTCTTATCTAACTTACTTTTTAGTATTTTCTTTTTATTTGTATATCTCTTGGAAACATTATTTTTTATATATTTTCTTAATAATATTTTAAATGTTTTAAGCTCTTTTTTTCCCACTTAATTCCTCCTGATTTAAAGGTCACCTATCATGCTATTTTTAGGCAATAGCATAGGTCTCAGATATATCAAAATATATAAAAAACATGTCTATGAAGTGTTTTGCTCAAAATACCAAACAGATCACCCATTCTAAAAAATGATCAAAAGAGGGGTCTGAGCTCATGGGGGACCCGGCAGCTACCGTCTAAACTAAATACTGCCGTGATGAAACGCCATGTCATGGATTATCAAGGATTATCTCTGAAACAGTATGGAGCTCAAAGGCTTTCTCTCTTGCCGGTTATACCACAAGGTGAGTTCCTTTTTATTTCCTGCTTCTTCACACACATGCTCTCCAGTACAGGTTAGCTCTGAGTGTTAGCGATGCTAATGTAAACACCGACCATATTACGTCCAAAACAGTCGGGCATTGTTTCTGATAGCAACGTTTCTGATTAGGGCCGTGGGTCCACATTTCAGATATTACGTCATATCGGAC
>NW_022987335.1:0-27564 GCF_902827165.1 Trematomus bernacchii | reverse complement strand
TGGTCATTGGATATAAAACAATCATTAATTGTACATCTTTAAACATCTGGTCATTCAATTCAAAGTTCATCTTTGTACGAGAGCTGGAAGAACATGTCCGTCAGGCTTCCTGACTCGTTCTCCTCCTCCCTTTATGACACCGAGTGTCTGGTGTGTAAAGGCATCCTGATACTGTAGATTAGCACTGAGGTGCTGATTGGCTCAAACTCTTCTTCATCAGAGCGCCATATTTCAACCCCCCAATTGCTCTCATTCAGTGAGCACTGTAGTTAATCCCCTAGTGAGACGGAGGCTCATCTGCCAGTATTCCTTCTGCTATCTGCTTGAGAGCAACTGCGTATTCCTGATGCATCCAGGTGTCCCCCCCGTGATGGGAGAGGTTAGGAAGACATCAAACTCCTCCAAGAAACATGGAACATTGTATTATAGAAGCCTCTGAAACCCTCGCTCGTCCTGCAGGGTTGTCTGCTAGAGCCCACCGAGCAGAAAGATGAAGAGAAGAACCCCCTCTCAACAGAAAGGTGAAGAGAAGCATCCCTCTTATCAGAAAGGTGAAGAGAAGCATCCCATCTCGAACGACCTCGTGCTTCCTTGCACGTGGCTGGGGGTGCTCTCTGCACCCGGAGAGTGTGACCCTCTCTCTCTGACCCTTGGCCTTGAGAGCTGTCCTAGTTATTGGGTTAACACTTGATAGGGATGGTTTTCTGAGTGAAGACAACTCAAAGTAATGGATTAGCACATTATCATTTAATTACAAAAATAGGATAGGCCCCTCAGAATTATTTGGGAGCCTTCCTGACACATGCACATTATCATTTTGAAGGTTTGTGTTAGTCATTTAACATGCAAGAATCATATACTCATCAGTCCATAGCAGAGACATGTTATTGTAAGTTAAAGGTGAGCTAGTCCCTGTGGATATAACCCCTTCTCAATGATTCTAAATGTATATTAATTCACCATTTACCGTTTGATAAAATATTAGTTTATCAGAAATATAATAAATTACTCAATATAATTGACTCTTCCCTCCCTTTTCTTACATATGGTACATATGAAATAATAACTTAGGAGTCTATTTAAACATGGTATAGTTTATAATCTATTAATCGAGAAGACTCAGTATCACCTGTGTGCAGCTTACAAAAACCCATTGTGAGAAACATATATTATGCAGGAAATTGATACATTTGTTGAAAAACAAAGCATATCTGATTTGGGAGGAAAAGTTTCATCCCTTTAACATCTGAGTTATTACTGATGGCATAGCATGAATGATACTGGGTGTCTGAGGGTGTCATTACTGAGAAATGTCAAACAAAATCAAAACCTTACATTTGAAAACAGGTTTGCATTCCTCCACTTAAGGTGACGTTATCATTGGAAACAATAAAAGCTCATTGTTTTGATGTAGAATCTATATATTGAATCGTTAGAGCAGAACAGAATGGTTGTATTGTAGCCTGAGTTTCATGCAGCCTTTAGTTTTACCAGGTGGAAACATTGTCTATATAATGTGAATACATGTAGAACTAGACATTAAGAGACCCCTGACATTAGGCCTATTTGAACAATAGTAGGGGCTTTTACCAGCTCGCCAACTTACAGGCATCCTCTGCATAGCAGTATGAATAGCCTTAAAAACAACCCACTCTGCGGTAACGAGAGTCATGTATCTGAACCAAATGCCCTAAGTGAAGCCGTTAGTCTCATCTGACTGACCCAAGGGTTGGTGCTGGTGTGACAGGGAGGCTTCCAAGTGTTCATAGCAGATGTCATGCTTTCAGGTCATGACTCAGTGGGGGGGAGCAGACCCCTGTGAGACAGTATCAACGGCTGTAATGTTCAGTTTGAGGAGTGTCATTCTCTCTGGGAGCAGGAAATGGTGTCCATTCAGACCAGACCATTAATGTCATGTAGAGCAGCCATAGCATCTCTGTGACTGCACTCAGCCGGACTGCAGCAGGGCAGAACTGGGTGACTTTTAGTGAAGCCGTCCAAGGCCATAGACAAAATGGAACCACGTACTAACAAAAGGGACACAAGGTCATCAATGTCTCTCTTTACCTTTAGCCTGATTGTAAAACAAATTAGTGGAAGAAATGTGGAACAGTAATCCATCATCATGTGACATTTAGAGTTAATTTAAATAATTACTTATGGGTTGAAGTCAAATTAACATTAGAACTAAAACTAAAGTCAGTCAAAATTGGACTTGCACGGATCAGAATCTAATCAATACACCATTTTCCCAGCTCTGTAATGAAAAGGATATCAAGATTAGGTACTTTACAGGAGTGATAAAACATCCAAACATGCACACTTATCTTATTCTAGTAGAGATTAGAGGACAGGTCTAATGTTGTGAACAAAATGATCAAGTCAAAGTTATTTTATTTATTTTATCTTATGTACCACATTTAATTTAATAATTAATCTTAAATTACTAATAACTTTAAAGTAGGCAACAATTTACAATGTGGATAAGGTGACTACTTATCCAAAGTGTGTGGGTGGGTGTGTGTGTGTGTGTGTGTGTGTGTGTGTGTGTGTGTGTGTGTGTGTGTGTGTGTGTGTGTGTGTGTGTGTGTGGTGTGTGTGTGTGTGTGTGAACAGCTTGTCTGCCCAAGGTTAAAACATTTGGGACAGCAGTGAGAATGTTATGAGAAACTATTTGTTGCTTAGACTGAACTCGAAAGAAGCTGAGATTAGAACATTTTAAATAAATCAAAACACTTGCACATTAATTAAATACATTTGACATTTAGCTTGAGCTGGGTTCAATACTTTCTTTATGGTATTTAAATTGGGCTCAAGTAGAACCTTTACATGGATTTGGCTTGCAACACAAAGTGATACCGATCTCTGTCTGTTATGATTTGAAAGTCTCATGATTGAAAGTGTAGGGCTGTGAAGGAGAGGCCCTTGGAAAACAACCTCTACTTTTTTGTTAACTGTAATTACTTATTGTAAAGAGATTGCAACATTATACTTTTTAAAGAATTGCTCAATTCATTTAACACATTTATTATGCACACTGTAATGAAAACGTCAACAAATATATTGATCCTGGCTTAACCAGCGACCTTTACTCTTTTGTTCATAAGCTCGGTTTCAGAAAACTTGTCAGTAGTTTAACAACTATTATAATTTTAGTAATGTCTATGGAGACCAATTGGTTGATACGAGAAATCATTTGAAGCAGTTTAATAAAGAATGTTAAACTATATTTAAAACTGTAATTAAACTTCAACTTATATTAATTATCTGAATCCAGTGGCCAGTTGGAACAGATAATCAACAAAGTTTCCATTTTGCAGCAACAGCGCAAAATGTTTCAACAATAATTTGTATTATGTCTGAGTCTAGTTCTGTCTTATCAGCTTTGTTTCGGAATGTGTTCAATACATTACGTTTTTTTCATTATTACCATACAATACATAGATTTAAGAATAAATGAAACAAATAATACAACATTGACCTAAAACAGCAGACAGATTTTGCCACCCTGACCTCCTCAGGCAGGGTTTTTACGACCAGCAGTGATGCCTCTGAGGGTCTCGGGGTGCAGGACGGGGCATAGGGTTTATAAAAGGTCACAAACATATCTTAACATACCAGCAATACAATTTAAGAATGTATTCTTAAAAGTAATATAATCTTATTTTCTTCTTACACCTACAGCGCACACCCTGAACAGTGTGCTCCTTGTTTACATGTTCCTCTGCACACTCAGATGCAGGACATAAAAACACTCTTTTGCTATTTATTTTCATTTTGCAGCACATCTATACTACCAGAATTTTGCAAAACACTATATATTATTTATCTTTCTCAAGTCATTTACTTTTGGTGAGTTAACTAAAGCTTAGTTTATTTTACCCTGGCTATGGACTGATTCATTATTAGTTGTTACAAAACATGCACAAGACGGCGGTTAGACAAACCAATATAGACCCCTGATACAAACAATCAGACAAACAAACATGATGAACTCGTAATAAACACCAGCGTGACAGCAAAAGTTCATCCAGCTCAATTTAGTACGGATTAAAGAGGTTTCAGAGGGGGTAGGGACTATTTGATCTCTCCCAATGGGAACCCAGTGGGGTACCTTGACTCGTACCTCCACCCTTGTATACAAGTCCTTAGATCGGTGCCTGAAGACCGTCCAAGAGCAATAACTAGCTTATCCTCTTGCGACTCCACTATCCCTGCTCTAGTGGTGCTATGCCCCCCCCGATCTGGAGCACATAGACTTTTTTTCCTCTACCCTTTCTATCCGAAACCACACAGTTAACTGTAGTCCTACTCGACCAGCCTATACACCTCCCATCATGCTCATCCCAACGATGAAACACAGTTTTGCTCTACACTTGCATACCACTGCCCACCCATGATCAATTAGCCTATAATTTTATGTATGCACCCCGGACCGACATCAGCTCCTCAGCAATGTAGGGTGCCTGTCGCATCAGGTAATGCACGCACCTCGCACCTGCCAGCACATCGTAAATGGCCACAAGCCACGAGATCGCTTTTAAACAGTCTCTTTTTTTTTAATAGAGACGGCGGTGGTGTGAGTTAAAGTTATAGACAAAAGCTGTGATTTTCTCCCTCTGAGTTCACTTCACCAGCTCATGCAGATACGGGGAGGTATTTGACACACATTCCCCGGAGCCGCAGCAGCTGGAGCCGTGTTTTTTTTTAGAGGCGCTGGGGGTAATATCTCTGGCTGCTTTAGTTAACTGATAGTGTTGGCCGCTGAAACCCCCGGAATCTCGGCGATTTGTTCATTACAAATCTCTATTTTGATTTCACACAGAAGTTCCACTTTACTGCTGCCCTCATTAAGGTCTTTTTAAACATCTCCGTGTATGCCTGCACGGCACATACGTCCCGAGCAGCACACACACAGAGGGAACCAGCCAGGACAGAGTCCCTGGATGATCCCCTGGGGTTACTAGCCCCAAATGTTCATTAACCAAAACGAAACGCAGCCGCTTAGCTTCACAGATAATTTTAGGATACCGTCAATCACAGATTCTGGTAAGGCAATGTCCAAATGTAGATTTGAAATCACACTTACCAGTCTCTGAAGATCTGTTGGTATCCTGCCGACAACGCCAATTTGTGGAGGAAACTTCTGTGTAGTAATGCATGGAGTCACCGACTCAGGAAGGAGACACGGTGAGAGTTGGAGCTTTGATGTCAAACACTGATGGGTTTATTCAGAGTATTCGGCCGGAGGATTCACATCACAAATCAAAGAGTCAGAGGTTCTGACCACACGGTAGAGTTGCCACGTCAATTCTGAAGAACCTCTCTCTATGCTAGACCTTTTAACAGGTTCACAGAGAATCAACATCTCTGAAGGAGTAGACTAAACACTGAATCACCTGCGTCCGACGCTCATGGCCTCAAGGATTTCACATCCGAGAGCCCACAAACACCGATAAAGAAGTGCTTCAGTGTTCTCACAACAATTACCCTACGTGCGAGTCAAGTTGACCGGTCTCACACTGGGGACAACAACACATATGGCACCAAGGCCTTTCCTTAGAGGAGATAACACATGTCAGAGTAAAAGGTTAGATATCTAGAAGAATTATTCCTTAACAAAGAGAAGGTGTAAACCTATTAAATGTATAAGTAAACACATTTGGTCAAATAAAGTGACAGACTAGGCCTGTGCAGTTGGTATCAGCTATGCCCAGCATGGGCTCCTCCATCAGGTCTGGTCCTCCTCGCAGAGGAAAGAACCTCAGTCCTCTCCAAACCAACAGACAGGACGTCCATCACACGGAGGTTTCTCCCTGAAGTCTCTGCAGCTCTCTGGACACCACGCTGTCTCAATCCGTCCACACTGAATATGAGAGGGGAAAATGAAAATAATAAATGCTTTAGACAATAAGAAATATAAAGTTGACTGTTGAGTTGCTCAGTTTTTTTAGATTGTCAATACTATTACTGTATAACTAATATCTCAGGTTAAGAGGCACCTTCAAATAAAGATGGGTCTTTAAATACATTTTGTCTCTTGAATTGTTTGTCTAAAGTCAAGGATCTAGAACTAGTACTTGTAGTTTTAATGATACAGTCTGGTTATAATGGAGGAGGCATCACAGGTAAGAGCACTAACTAGCTATCATCACATGTACCTTAGCTTAACTTAAATGTATTAAACGTATAATTAAGTGATGGCAAAATATAAATAACTAATGTCATGCAAACATATTAATATTTGCTTGATTCCAGTGTTGAATTTAGCACAATTCAGGCCCGGACTGGCCATCGGGAGGACCGGGAGGTTTCCCGATGGCCAGGCCTGTCAAGTGGCCTGCTGGCCTGAGGATTTAAAAATATATATATATGTATAGTGAACGCAACGCTGCGCAAATGTGGGTCTGCCCGACGCGAGGCGTTGCATAGCGCCGGGAAGGAAATGGACCGGTCAGAACATCAAGTCAATCCCCAAAATAAACTAATTTTGCAGACCCTATCCCTCCGTAGTCTTTCAAGTAGGAGGAGAAATGCCAGCGTTCTCCTCCGGTTTACAGGCACTGTGTACATTATATATGCCTATAGAATTATTATGATGATGAATGCATTTTTTTACCACTAAAATACAGCAACACATCTTTGATTCATGTCGTTTATAACTGGAATATTACAATTATTATTAACTTTGTCTGTACAAAGTAGCCTGTCCAGGAAATATGCCCAAATCAACAAAAACTGCGAGCCGGCACGCAAAACGCTTCGCTTCTGAAACTTGCCCGGTAGGGTTTGACGCTGTAGGAGGTCGGAACAAAACCGCGGCGCAGCCGTAACACGGCACAGACGGACCCGGTGGAATCCCGGGATGGGTGACTGGCTGTCATGATGTGGCCTGCCGACATGACCACTGTCATACAGATCATACATCAAAGACCTCAATTGGTCTCTGTGTGTATGTGTGGCGCGCGGCGCGAGCCTTAACTAGGTGAAAAAAGGTAAGATTTTTTTAAAACTTGTTGAGAGCTAAAACTAGTCTTTGCTGCTGCCTCAAAGAGGAGCAGGGGGGAGAGGAGGGAGACAGGTGAGGCTGATTCAGGAGCCCAGACACACTCATAACTATAAATGAACCAAAAATAAATAAATAAACAAGTTTCAGTGTTTTTTTATATTGGATATGGTATGTTATTGGTTATGGCCATGTTCTTATGATTTTATGATTATTTAAATGTATACAGTTCTGTTTCATTCAGGTATTTCCATATATCTAGTTTTTTATTTTGCTCTCAAAATGCACCAGATTGATGCATTTAACTCCAACATTTACAAAAAAACTCCTACCGGGGGAGCATACCCCAGGATTTCAGGTCCACCCCCACTTAAAATATGTTCAAATGGATAGAATCCTTAATACATTTGCAATTTTTTAAAAATAGTAACCCATGTCTATGTGTTTATTTTTGGGTAGATTTAGACTAGAGGTCTATCACTATGGGCAGCAACGCTGTAAATATTGACAAATAAATCCAGCAAAATGGCACCAATGGCTGGGTGTATAATTCCTGGCCCTGGCACAATTGCATACAAACGTTAAGGGATTTTAAGATTCTGAAGTATTATCCTAAAAACTCAATAACTTAGATTACCTTAGAAACGTAAAATGCGACGGCAGTGTGCAGACGGGGAGCATGTTAGCTTAGCTAGGAAGCCTCAGCTAGCTCTGGAGCTTCCAGCTCGTTGGCAACAGGTCCCGCCTCGGTTCCGCCTCTTTGCCCTTATTTGGAGCGGGAGTTAGACTCTGACGTCACTGTCGAGACGGTGTCAGTACCATATGTGTTCACCCTACCATATGTGTTCGGGGTCCGTCGGTTACCAATGACGTCACGCATTGTGATTGGCTGTACGGTAATCACACGCTGATTGGTGTAACTAGGGGGGCTGACTAGGGTATACCGGGGGTCTGATCAAAGGATGAAGCTGTTAACGTGCTGCTACCATAAACTGGCTGTCGCCCACAAACTGAAGCAGAATGATCTAGGGCTGTCCCGAATACCATTTTTCGGGCTCCGGATATTCGGTAGTAAACAGCAGCGAATATTCGAATATTCGGCCCGCGCGGGGGGGGCGTAGTAATCAGCAGCGAACCGCTTCAACACGTGTATTCACGGCATTCATTTTGTTATTCTACAGTATTGTTGTTTTATAGTTATTTGTTAATGTAACCCAATTTGTGTTCTTTGAAATTGAAAAGGATATCGCATTGTGTTTGTTACTTTCGTTGCAGTTGTATACGTCTTAAGTGTAATTTGGCTTGGCTTCCTATTTATGGACATGCTTTTATTTTGAAGGAGAGTTAGCGCAGTTGACAGGAAGTTGTTGTTGCTTTGGAAACAACGTGACGGAGATTAACGGAGAAAAGTAATATCTACATATAAAGACGGAGAAAGTAAACGATAACGTTTATGGTTAAGTCTTAGCACCCCCCGAAGAGGCACAAGCTCTTACGTTGATATTGGAGATTTCAATAAATTCAATTTGAAAAAAACTAAATATCCGAATAACGAAATTAAAACCCGAATAGTACTCCAACGAACGAATATTCGGATATTCGGGTACAGTAGGGCTGTAGTATTCGGGTACAATAAAGTTATAGTAAATAATAACAAACTCCAGTGTTAGAATTCCATAATTCCATATTCATAAATCAAATGATATGCAGATAACATTTTCTTGGCTGTGGACTTGTACTCTACATAATTATGTTGAGCTCATGGTAATCTAATTCAATAAACAATAACTGCAATGAACAGATAGCATTTTCTGACTCGTAAAATGATTGGATACGATGTAATTTGGTAAATGATTCTGTGTTGAAAAATGTATATCTTTAAAAACTGCGTTGGTGTATTAGGGCGGGCCATACTAATATCTTTTGGTAAATCGATCGATAGGGGTGTTCAAATAACGTATTTTGGTGTGTAGAACACACATCTATTTAGATTTATTTATTTTGAAGTTGTTGCTATGGAAACAACATGACGGAGAAAAAAGTAATATCTTCTACATATAATAACGGGCAAAGTAAAGAATGAAGTGTATGTTTAAATGTTAGCACCGCCCGAAGAGGCTCAAGCTCTTATGTTGAGTCTGGAGTTTCAATACATTTGGAATTTGACCGTGTAAAATGTCCTCTTGGGTTACCGTACAGCCAATGCGTGACGTCATTGGTAAGCGTAACGGACCCCGAACACATCTGGTAGGCCGAACACATATGGTACGTACAACGGCAGTGCAGCCGAATCCGCCTACTTTAGGCTTCTCTGCAACTCTGCAGAATCCTATGGGTGACGTCACGGACACTACGTCCATTTATATACAGTCTATGGTATTGAACTGGTTTCATTAATTAGTGAGTTTATTTAAGGTAATTTGTTAAAAGCCCTATTTTATCAGTAGGTAAGCGAATTATGCATCCTATGTACAAGGTTAACATTGAAAGTGTTGATGATATGTCAAAATGCGTCTCAATGTACATGTTACTCCAGCTGCCTATCAGTTTACTCGTGTTCCATGGACAGACGTGTAAAACACTCAAATTCCAATAGATGGAGCTCTAGACTAATTTATAAAATTTGTAAAAAATGTTGTTAAGTCTGAAAAACACGCTATTATGGATGATAAATAGGTTAATATGGTAAACAAGGGCGCACAACCCCCAAACTTCGTGGGTGTGTTCCAACGGGTACAAAGTGTAAATATACCAAGTTTGATGGACTGTAAATATTTGAATTAAAACAGTTTAATCGAGTTTGAGCACTAATATACCCATGTTTTTAACACTTTAGCGGGGTAAACATGTTATCTTTTCACCCTGGGTGTGTGGGACAAGTGAAACCACACTTAAAACCTCCGGAATTAAAACATTATAATCGAGTTTGAGCACTAATATACCCATGTTTTTAACACTTTAGCGGGGTAAACATGTTATCTTTTCACCCTGGGTGTGTGGGACAAGTGAAACCACACTTAAAACCTCCGGAATTAACACATTATAATCGAGTTTGAGCACTAATATACCCATGTTTTTAACACTTTAGCGGGGTAAACATGTTATCTTTTCACCCTGGGTCTATGGGTCTCTGAGACCCTCCGTCAAAAACGGACATCAAAACAGGTGACGCTAGGTAGGTAAAAATGCTAACATTTTTACCTTGGCTCTGTAGTCTCTCCAAAGTGGTCTTCAATGGCATTAAAACGATAGAAATGCTGCTGAAGTTAATCCATAGGTTAATCTAATGTGTCTGTGTCCCTTTGAAATGATTTCTGATAATCCATAAGCATTAAAACTGCTTTTCCGTTTCCAGATGTCAAAGCTAGAGATAGGTTCACTCTGACGCAAAATTACATGCGCAAAGCCCCCACCTTTTCGTTTCACAATGAGTGTGTGTGGGGGACTCCCCCTTCGATTCTATTGGCTCTAACGGTCAGAAAGAGGTGTCAACCATCAAAATCGAGCAAGGGGGGCCAGAGATATGGAAAATCCACCCAAATGACCCCAGAAGTGGTTTCTTTTTGCTAAATCTCTCTAAAAAGGTCAAATGTCACTTGTTTTGCATCAATCTTGATACAGGGTACTTATTATATGTTGTACTTTGGATTCCTAAAGCTTTTAGTCTACTAACCCATCATCCAAGGGTAGTTTTCACTATAAGTACAAAATAATCTTTGGACGGACACTATAATTTACAGTTTTTTACTATGTAAAATCTGAATTTTCTTTAAAATAAAAAATATCTATATTGATTCTGACTTTTATACATCCAACTCACAGGTTTATCATTACTTGGAGAAAAAAGATTATTAATTTAACCCTTTTAGAAGGGAAGATATGGTCATTTCTTCTGGGAATGTCATTTTCGAGCCTGCGACCTGAAAAACAGGCTCAGGGCTTAACAGGTTAAAAGAGTTTGACAGTATTTTAACACTCATGTAGCCATGTTTGCAGCCCTGTTCACTGGGTAAGAAGTGAATTACCCTCTCCTGTTGAATTAAAACATTTCCCATGACTCTGATCACTAATGTACCCATGATTCAGACACTTATTCCTGGGTAAATATGTTATCTTTTCGCCCTGGGTGTGTGAGACAAGTGAAACCACACTTAACACCTCCTGAATTAAAACATTTCCCACGACTCTGACCACTAATGTACCCATGATTCAGACACTTATTCCTGGGTAAATATGTTATCTTTTCACCCTGGGTGTGTGTATTTCTGCCTGTGAGTGTGATATCCTGCTTAAAGCAGTGATTCTGCTGTTTTTAGCTTCTTGTACATTTAACAACATAAATATGATTGATATGTACATTTTCCTGTCTATACTGACATGTTTATGTCCATAACTGCGTCCATAAAAGAGTTTGACAGTATGTTAACACTCATGTAGCCATGTTTGCAGCCCTGTTCACTGGGTAAGAAGTGAACAGGGAATTAAAACATTTCCCACGACTCTGACCGCTAATGTACCCATGATTCAGACACTTATTTCTGGGTAAATATGTTATCTTTTCGCCCTGGGTGTGTGAGACAAGTGAAACCACACTCAACACCTCCTGAATTAAAACATTTCCCACGACTCTGACCACTAATGTACCCATGATTCAGACACTTATTCCTGGGTAAATATGTCATCTTTTCACCCTGGGTGTGTGACACAAGTGAAACCACACTTAAAACCTCCTGAATTAAAACATTTCCCACGACTCTGACCACTAATGTACCCATGATTCAGACACTTATTTCTGGGTAAATATGTTATCTTTTCGCCCTGGGTGTGTGAGACAAGTGAAACCACACTCAACACCTCCTGAATTAAAACATTTCCCACGACTCTGACCACTAATGTACCCATGATTCAGACACTTATTCCTGGGTAAATATGTCATCTTTTCACCCTGGGTGTGTGACACAAGTGAAACCACACTTAAAACCTCCTGAATTAAAACATTTCCCACGACTCTGACCACTAATGTACCCACTGTATGCTTCCCGGGGGCACCAACATTGATGCTTTCCATCACCGGTGAGGCGCTGTCCCCGGTGCTGCTTTCCCATCAGCACCGCTGTCTACCGGTGCTAAAAATGTTAAAGTGCTCGCACCTCCATGCGCACCGTGAGTCCCCGGGCCCCCTGACTTAAGCACACTGCCTTGGACAAAACCCCCATGTGCATAACTGCCAGACAAGCGTGCCCCATGTAAGCTAAAACTATGAAAAGTGTCTGAGTGTCTGGGGGTCAGGAGTCCGCAATTGGATGCTTAAGGGCGGACGGTAGACCACCACAAAATCCACCCCCTTGTTAGTCTTACCAGGGGCACGAGGTTCTGGACGGTGTGAATATCTGGGTTTAGTCCGTGGGGGAGTGCTTAACTGCGGGGGCCCGGGGACTCATGGTGTGCAAGGTTATGGAGGAGTGCCACTGTTAGGGACTCATGCTGGAGGTCTCTAGTCCGTCCTTTGGGGGTCTGTGAGCCGCCACATAGAGGTGATTTCCCCGGTCTCTCTCCTGGAAGTGTGAAATAAACAGAGTGCCACTGTTAGGGACTCATGCCGGAGGTCTCTAGTCCGTCCTTTGGGTCTCTGAGACCCTGCTAACAGCAGTGACTCTGCTGCCTGCATTTAAACAGATTCACCAGTTTATAACATTACTTTAGCCCTGATCAGAGCCCTATTTTCTGGGTAAGACAGCGAGGTGCTGTACCCTGGGTCTCTGGGTCTATGGGTCTCTGAAACCCTGCTAACAGCAGTGACTCTGCTGCCTGCATTTAAACAGATTCACCAGTTTATAACATTACTTTAGCCCTGATCAGAGCCATGTTTTCTGGGTAACACAGCGAGGTGCTGTACCCTGGGTCTCTGAGACCCTGCTAACAGCAGTGACTCTGCTGCCTGCATTTAAACAGATTATAAGACTGCATGACAACATGCATTGTAGTTCTGGCACATGTTCAGATATTTCTGCTGAAATAGCACATTCTGAACTACCAGTTTTCATTAAATTACTCTGTCTCCTGAATTAAAACATTTCCCACGACTTTGACCACTAATGTACCCATGATTCAGACACTTATTCCTGGGTAAATATGTTATCTTTTCTCCCTGGGTGTGTGTGACACAAGTGAACTGAGTCAGCCTGCTAACAACCACCAGTCTGCTGTAATTTTAAACATGTTCCCTGACTTTTTAACACACTTTTACCCATGATTCAGACACTTATTCCTGGGTAAATATGTTATCTTTTCACCCTGGGTGTGTGTGACACCATCTGGTGGCACTGTTTGTATGTCCCATGTACATGTCTGTACATATGGCCACACACACTACTAATGGAGGGCTAGGATATGTCTGCACAGCAGTTATAATGGTCAAACTACATTAAAACAGACTTGTCAAAATGTTTTCTTTAATAGTTACTAACATTATACATTTTAATGGATATGGACTGCAAAACAACAAATTTCCCTTGTTTTCATTTTAAAAATCAAGTCACCGAATGCAAGTAGTTGCCTTAGCTTATTTTGTTATGAGATGATGATGTGAATTACTGTTTAAATTAGTTAATGTAACAATCGTTTTGGTCTTATGTTTTTTGAATGGGGGGAGGCCCTTTTTCCAGTTTTGAGCAATAGCCCCTCCAAATGCCTGTGCACGTCCCTGCAGCAACGCATGATTGGCCATGAAACAGGAAGTTATGTTTTAGGGCTTAGGGATTCAAACATATGCTAAAACTAATTAATAATAAAGAAGCCCTCTCTGTACATTATAACGAGATGAAATATACTGTATTTGCACAACACATACTTACACTCGCCATGTCACACAAAGTTGTTGTTACTTGAGTGTACAGTCTCAAAAATGCCACAGATGTCCTGCTTGATTAGAATCCTGGCAGGAAGTTAATGTTGCTAGACTTGACTTTACAGCTCTTGGCAGATAAACCAGATATCCTTCATATTTGGTTAACTCAATGTTAAGATAGACACCTAGGCTGACTACAAAGCTTGTGCTCTTTTGTGGAACGCCATTAACAGGAAATAGCGTGCACGCACATTGGGTGTAGCAAAAATGACTCGGCAGCTGTTTTTCTTGTACTCCAGCCAACCTGCCATTTGAGCCCTGAGTTTCACTCACATTTTTTAAATTGCGAAGCTTGCGTGCTTTTGTGGAACGCTGTGTTCGCCACTAACAGGAAATACTTGTTTAAAGGCTTAAAGGGCCCATGTCATGCTTTTCCGGTTATTACCCGTCCCCTTGTGTTATGAAGGTTTTTATGGATGTAAACGGTGTGCAGAGTCAAAACCCTCAAAGTAGACCCTGTAGGGAGTAAAACTCTAACACAGAAAATACCTCCCCAAAACGCCTCGTTGGAGATACGTCATTGTCCATTTGATTCTTCCATTTCGTTCCGGGTACGGCATGATGTCAAGCCGTACCCGGAACAAAATGGACCAATCCGTGGAGCCGTTACGTTACGTCCGCAGAGCCGTTACGTTAAGCCCCCGCTGATTGGTCCAAATTGACCAATCCACGGACTTCCTCACACACACATCTGTGTGTAGGGAGCACTGCTGATTTCTCCTCCCTGGCTGCAGGCTGATAACAGATAGTTGGGATCTCGGCAAAATTCTCTCCGCAGACCCATTCTCTCTGCAGACCCATTCTCTCTGCAGACCCATTCTCTCTGCAGACCCATTCTCTCCGCAGACCCATTCTCTCCGCAGACCCATTCTCTCCGCAGACCCATTCTCTCTGCAGACCCATCCTCACTGCAGACCCATTCTCTCCGCAGACCCATTCTCTCCGCAGACCCATTCTCTCCGCAGACCCATTCTCTCTGCAGACCCATTCTCTCTGCAGACCCATTCTCTCTGCAGACCCATTCTCTCCGCAGACCCATTCTCTCCGCAGACCCATTCTCTCTGCAGACCCATTCTCACAAGCGTTTATCAACCTTTTTCTTACTCAATATCAAGCCACACTTATTGTTTTTACTTCGGCTGTGACTTTGGTGTGTGCTCAGGATGAGTTTGGCTGTGTTTCGCTATGTATCCTAACAAGGAAACAACACCTCCACGGAGCTCAGCGCGATTCACAACGTCCCGGACCAATCAGAGCACACTGTGCTCACAGGGAGGGTGGGGGCTGGAGCTATTGGAGCTACAACGAGCCGTTAAAGGCAGAGAGTGAAATTCAGTGAATACACGTAGTTTACAGAGATGCTGTTTGAGAAACCAATGTGAGTTTGGAGAGATGCTGTTTGAGAAACCAATGTGAGTTTGGAGAGATGCTGTTTGAGAAACCAATGTGAGTTTGGAGAGATGCTGTATGAGAAACCAATGTGAGTTTGGAGAGATGCTGTATGAGAACCAATGTGAGTTTGGAGAGATGCTGTTTGAGAAACCAATGTGAGTTTGGAGAGATGCTGTTTGAGAAACCAATGTGAGTTTGGAGAGATTGCTGTATGAGAAACCAATGTGAGTTTTGGAGAGATGCTGTATGAGAAACCAATGTGAGTTTGGAGAGATGCTGTTTGAGAAACCAATGTGAGTTTGGAGAGATGCTGTATGAGAAACCAATGTGAGTTTGGAGAGATGCTGTTTGAGAAACCAATGTGAGTTTGGAGAGATGCTGTTTGAGAAACCAATGTGAGTTTGGAGAGATGCTGTATGAGAAACCAATGTGAGTTTGGAGAGATGCTGTATGAGAAACCAATGTGAGTTTGGAGAGATGCTGTATGAGAAACCAATGTGAGTTTGGAGAGATGCTGTATGAGAAACCAATGTGAGTTTGGAGAGATGCTGTTTGAGAAACCAATGTGAGTTTGGAGAGATGCTGTATGAGAAACCAATGTGAGTTTGGAGAGATGCTGTATGAGAAACCAATGTGAGTTTGGAAAAATGCACAATATAAATCTATTCTAGTAGACCTCAACAATGGAATTATGATCAGTGGAAATGGCCATGACATGGGCCCTTTAAGAATGCTTGGCAAATGCATTAACAGTGATAAACGTAATTTACTGATATGATTATCTTTGTTTGGTGCAAGATCTTTTTCTTTTGTGGCCCCCAGATAACTTTAAAGAAGCAGCCGTAACTGTACGTTTGACCTACGTGCAGGATATTCACACAAAACGTGTATAACAAATAGATTTAAAAAAGTATCTTGGGGCTTTTGTCTCAAAACCCACAAGAAGTTGGCCATTTTCATTTAGTGTTTATTTTGTGTGTTTTTTTTTTGCCATTATAGGATTTGAAATCAATCTTAAGTGGCTTCAGACAATTTTGGACATTGGTCTACAAGCTTGCAACATAAGCCTACATTTCTGCTCAAAATATGATCTTGTGCTATATTAAGGTGAGGAGTAACATTTGTTATGCACATCTCAAACAAGGACAATTTGAACTGAAAATGTTTTTACTTCAAAGATCTTCATCTGACATGATTGATAAAACATATATATGTAAAATAATCTTTCGATAATATCTTATCGAGATGAGTGCAAAAAAACCTGAGCAGAATAACTTTCATGTTCATGGTGTGGCATTTCTGGGAAATAGGTGTGTGTGTGTGTGTGTGTGTGTGTGTGTGTGTGTGTGTGTGTGTGTGTGTGTGTGTGTGTGTGTGTGTGTGTGTGTGTGTGTGTGTGTGTGTGTGTGTGTGTGTGTGTGTGTGTGTGTGTGTGTGTGTGTGTGTGTGTGTGTGTGTGTGTGTGTGTGTGTGCGCATGCATGTTTGTGTGTGTGCGCATGCATGTGTGTGTGGTGTATAAGTAGCAGCTACAGAACTCGCCCTGTCATGACGATCGGAGAAGACCTGAGTGGTAAGTTGAAAAAACTCATTCACACTTTTTAAATTCCATTGTTAAGGTGACAGTGGATTTTTGTAAAAACAAAATGGCATGATTAAGTTTTAGTTTTAACATTGTTTAAATATGAGTTTATTAGGACTCGGGCACCAACAAAGTAGGAGCATAGGATTATTGAAATCCTTTCAGTTATTATTATTAGCATAAGAAATTGCATTTTAAAGGGCCTTGGTGTCCTTAAAAGCTGGATTTGATTGGCACACTTGTCAGGACTGTGATATTTAAGGGGTCTTGATCATGTGTCATCCAATCAACTATCGTTACATTTTGGTAGCTACCATCTTAAGACCTTGTGGATCAAAACATATCAAAAGCTTTACTCTACATCGAACGCCCTCCCCACGGTGTGGCGGTTAAAAGCGCAGGAAGTTTTGGTTAGTAGAGCAAACATTCTTTAATATGCTCTAGATTTCTCACGGATGATAAGAGTCCAGGCATGAAGACATCTACACGTTAATATTGACATATATACATAGTGCTATCATAGTTGATTATTCAGACCTCTCAAAAATGTTGTCTTGATAGCATCATGGGAAAAGCTTTATAGTTACATTTGTGCGTTAGCGTAGAACACCTCTACATGGTCAAACTTTTAGAATCCGTCCCGCCGTGGACACATCTGCCATTTGTAATCATAGCGCCACAGCAGGAAGTTACTGTTGCTAGACGTTGGCTTACAGCTCTTGGCAGGTAAACTAGATCACCTTCATATTTGGTCAGCTCATTGTTCAGATATTCCCCTTGGCAGACTGCGAAGCTTGCCAAGAGGAAGCAGCCATCACTGTACCTTTAACCTACATGCATGATATTTGCACATACGATAACAAATCTTTCTGCAACATGGAGCGCCCTTGTCGGGGCATCACCGTCATTTTGAGACACTTACCATGTAACACAAAGTTGTTTTAACTCCAAACTGCCCTTAATGTCTTGTGTTTGATGAGAGTCCCAGCCTGAGGACTTTTAAAGGTTGACATCAGGTCATAGTCATAGTGCCACTGACTGGCAACACAAAGTCAGCATAAAGAACATCATCTGATTCACTTGAACATTTCAATTTGGGTTCTACACGATATAGAGCAAGATGCTCTTTGTTAGAAGTGTAACTTTTTTTCTGCCTGGAGATTTAGGTTATTGTTTTTTTGGGTTCCTATCTCTAATGATACCCTTTCATAGCTAAACGCGTCAATCAGACAACAACAAAAAGGGATTTTGCACTCATTATAAACATAATAAATCAATTCATTAAATAAGATCAAACATCTACAGTTTATTCAGATGTGGAAAAACCATTGAAAAAACTAAAACCTTTAATTGTTTCAGACACATTTGAGTCGTACTAAACCACTGCCCACATGCATGACTTCTGTCTTACACACAACACGGTTACTTCTGTAACACAATATGTAGCTGAACTGTAATAAACACCCTGCTGAAATATTCATTTATTTTATTAACAAAATTGCATTCACTCTGCTCCCCTTCCATGGGTAAACTTGTCGAGCAGGAAACAAATGAAAAATGGATCTCAGACTCAGACTTTCCAAAGAGCCGTACAAAGACAGGAATGGCATTATATAAAGTGCTTGAAAATGTAAAACGAAAGAGCTATGCACTGCAAAAAATACACATAACATCGCTATCATAACAGAGGCAAAAAGGAAACAATTTTCTAACTTGGAGACAAATGAAACGCTTGATAACGCCAAAGCACTTCAAGAAATTAAGTGAGTTAAGGAACCAGCCACTTATCGAGCAACTATCGCAAATAACAAGAAAGACATTTTATAATTGTCATTTTGACAACCAATTAAAAAAGTGTTGTCCCCATCAGTCAGTTGGACGTAATAAACAAAGACTGAGGCTTTAAAATACTGTAGTTTGAAAACGTCACAAAAAGAAAAGGAAGTCAGCTTTATTTGTTGCCTTACATGCAAATTTAAAATATAATAAAGAATATGAAAGAAGACGAAATAAAATGTATAATAATATTAATAATAAAAGAGCAATCTTTTCCCACTTCTTTGAACTCCTTTCTGTTCTTGGGTTTAGCGCCTGGCCGACGCACTCACACATCACTGAGAGATATATAGTTTGTTTTTGGTACATTTAGGCCCCGGCTCCACGAGGACGAAAACGGGTTGAATCCGCATATTTCTCATGCGTATAGCCCTCTAAGCTCCACGAGGCCGTAAGGGAAACGTAGAAACAGACCCCGCAAACGACAACGGGTCCAAAGGTGGATAGATCTGGGAACGGAGCGCTCTGGGGGTCCAACGGGCCGTGGAGTCGCCTATACGGTCATTCGTTTTCATAGCCCCGCCTCTCCCCCGCAGGTTTGCTATCGTGCTCCAGTCGCTACTGACCATGCTACAGTTCTTTGTGCAACATCTACAGGAGCTCCTCCTTGAATTCAGATTATTTATCTTTATCTCGATATGGACATAAACGCGAGTGAAGTCTAATCTGACAGGACGGAGACACGCAGCTCCTGCCGCTGTGATGCAGCGGGAGCAAAACACACACTTCAAGTCAGATCATCACCCTTAGCTATTTTAATTACCTCTCAAACTAAACTAGTTATAAATATGTTCATTTTTACTGTCGGGTCACTCATTACAGGATCAGCTGCTGCATGAGACAGACACTGACGCTGTGAGAAGAGAGGAAAAAGAGACAGGCTCCGTGTATTTGATGATTATATATCATTATATCGTCGTTATTCATTTGTTTTAAAGCTCAATAAATAACAATGAAGACCTTTGACCGGCACTTTTATAATTTTGTCCGGAAGATTTCAACTTTAACACACGCTGACCGGCGAAAAACTTTGCCCGGTTCTGTCGGCCCCCACCGCGGAGAATACAAAGAAGTGCAGCCATGACAACCATTCTTCTTCGCTGCTTTTGTGGAGGAAGTTGCTGCTTTTGTGGAGGAAGTTACAGCGCCACGTACAGGTTCGGCATATGTACTGCAGCTTTTCCAGCGTTTGGATGTAAACGGAGCCGTCTCGTGGAGCTTGACACAATCCGGTGTATATTGCGTGGGGACGGAAGGTTTTTTGCGGTTGCATTTGCGTTACTCCGATGCGTTTTGCCGTATTTGTCCTCGTGGAGCCGGGGCCTTATTTCCATGTTATCGTTTCCATTTCTTCACTATTCGTTCTCTTCTTTAACCTGATAAGGTCTGAGCCTGTTTTTCAGGCCTCAGGCTCGAAAATGACATTCCCAGAACAAATGACCATATCTTCCCTTCTAAAAGGGTTAAATTAATAATCTTTTTTCTCAAAGCAAGGTTACATCTGTGAGTTGGATGTAGAAAAGTCAGAATCAATATAGAATTTTTTTATTTTAAAGTAAATTCAGATTGAACATATTCCATTTTTCTTTTATTATAGTGTCCGTCCAAAACAAAAACACTTATAGTGAAAACCACCCTTGAATGATGGGATAGTAGACTTAAAGCTTTAGGAATCCAAACTATAACATATAATAAGTACCCTGTATCAAGATTGATGCAAAACAAGTGACATTTGACCTTTTTAGAGAGATTTAGAAAAAAAAAACACTCATTTGGGTGGATTTTCTATATCTCTGGAACCCCTTTGCCGATTTTGATGATTGACACCTCTTTTTAACCGTTAGAGCCAATAGAATCGAGGGGAAGTTCCTAAAAATCCATCTAAACATTAAACATTCGTGAATGAGTGATGCGTACTCAGAATGCCCCGGAACCGGAAGCTGCGATACACTCTAGCTATCATAGCAGCTAATATGAAATCTCAGTTATTGACATAAAAATTGAATGATGGATTATCAGTAAGCATTTCAAAGTGACATAGACACATTTGATTAACCTATGGATTAACCTTCAGCAGCATTTTTATCGTTTTAATGCCATTGAACACAACTTTTTATCAGAAACAGCGAAAGGTAAGACAAATGTCCCGTTTTTCCTCCGTAAAGCTACGTGTTGTGATGTCTGGGTTTGCTTCCCATGTCGCTCAGTGATGATACCTATATGTCTGGAATCTGTGTAATCTCAGTTTGCCGATCAATATATTGTTTGTGCAGTTAAGTAATAAGGGTATTTTACCGTGAGTTCTGTGCTAAGTGCGTTAGCATTTTTTCGCTCAGGGCTAATTCAGAGCCTTTGTTATTACCCTTTTGTTTCGTTAAGCTACAAATTGTTAATATTGTCTGATAGCTAAGTTTCTTCCCGTTAAGTGAGTATGACACATTCATAGTTTGTTAAATGTTAAGAAGCCCTCAGATGCTGTTTCTTGCAAGATGTTGCGTCATGTCCCCGGTACCGGGGGCATGTGGCTTAACTGGATAATCCTGGGATTGGATGCATGACACAATCCGAGGCTCAGCTTCCTGTCTCAATGCGTTGTTGAGATACAGCCCTGTAGATTTCAAATACCTGATTTGTGCCGTTAGGTAAGTGAAGTGTACTGTCAACTTCAATACCTGCACAACGGCACAAATTGAGGTACGTCAAGTGGACAGGGCAATATGCATCGACAATGCCCCAGTGTCATCCTTCATGACCCCCCAACTATGTGGGTGTGATCCCCAGGGCTCCAAGTGTCCATGTACAAAGTTAAGAGGCGGTGCAAGACTTCTAAGTCCAAAAACCAACGACCGCGACTCGGCCCGATGTATCATGGAGATAAGGCCCTGTACATTTCAAATACCTGAATTTGTTCAGTGAGGTATTTGATTCATTAGTGCAGTATCTGGGGACTTTGAAGTGGAAAGTCCACGTCAGATAACTAAGCGCGTAGTCCCAGGTATCCCATGTGGACAGTCCGATTCATGCACTTTACACAGAATTCGGCTATTTGAAGTTTGTTTGTAGCCTTTATTTGCTGCCCGCAATAGTTCCCAGGAAGTCAGCGGCAAGCTAACTTCCGGGGAACTATTAAGGGCTCCACGATCCGCCTTTTGCTGTAAAAAAACTGGTCCATTGGAGTGAACGGAGATGTCGTAACTCTTCTATCTATATGGCGCTGCCATGCACGTCACAGGTGTGATCCGGTCCGTCTTCTTTTTGTGTTCAGTACTTTAATGCCACGTCTTCAGATAAAGGTGAACAGAGACAGCATTTCTCTCTTTCTCTCTGTTTCTCTCTGAAGGAGAATAAACAATCTCAGGTTTTTCTCAACAAACAGCAGAATCTATGGGGAGTTTTCTACATCTCAAACAGACTGAATACTTCTGTTAGAACCACAATCTGATCTAAAGAAATCTCAAGGTAGGACTACTCTTTGAGGCAAAACGTTACATTTAGTGCATTGAATTTGTCTTTTTAACTTGTGTATTGTATGTTTTTGATTGGATATTGTTACTGGTCAATGTTCTGTATTCTTTACCTGCTTAGGGACTACGGACATAAATTGACATTTTATACAGATGGTCATTAATTGTCCCTATCAAATAAATAAACAAGATACGTTTTTTCTAAGCTCTGTTATGACATATTCAGTTGTTACAGATATCATACTTCTTTCTGAAATCTTCCAGTTGCTTATTTTTTGTTGGCCGTTATTATTTTACTTTTGGTGATATTACTTTGATATTATGTCAACAATACTTTAGATAACTCTCTCCTTATTTCCAGTGGTGCAGGGTTTTTGATCAATGTCGTAGAACAAAATGTAAAATAAGGAAGTGCCAAAATGATGAATCATTTGCTGGTTTTAGAACTCATTCCTGCGCCACCTTTTGGCATATACTGTCTGATATTCAAGAAGACGTTCACCTTGTTCTTATATCAAGTAACAGCAACTTAGACGGTGAGGAGGATCAGTTAACTTGTACTTTGCTTTGGTGGAAAAAGTATTCAGAGTCTTTACACAAGTAAATGCATTTTAAAACACACTTACTCTCACGATTAAAGTATCAAAAGTAAGAGGACTAATTTAGCAGGAAAATGTATTTCATATGTGCTCTATTATAATATATGACATTATTGATTGTTAATATTGTTGTAACAATTAGCATTTTACAGGGCCAACACTTTTACTTTGACCCTGCTCAGGGCAACAAACTCTCACTCCCTAAGCGTCCAGGAGCGACGCTTGGTCAGGGTCCCGTGGCGTCCAGTTGTGACGCGCCGAGGCTCCTTCAGTTTCATAAACGGACGCAAAGAGCTTTCAACTGATTGCAATGTATTCCCATCGGCGGCGGCATTTGACGCTCAGGGAAGCACCGCATCGGTCCATGTCGGCGGCAGTTAAAGGCAATGTGAGCGTCCATTCCCATTGGATAACGGAGGATTTTACACCCGGAAGTAACTATGCTCCTTACTGTCGATTGATTTGACAGTGATATCTGCACTACTCATCAACTCAAAAACACCAGATTATCTTGTTAATTACACAACATTGATTGGTTTAAATTGTGTGCAATGCTTTTGTATTTTTCCCCTTCGATTCAGAGAAACAAATATTTTTTCGGAGTTTAGGATGGCTGAAGACACTACACTACTCAGAATCCTCAGCTATCGTTTAGGACTACACCATGTGCTTTGTTTGATAAACCCGGTGATTAGTTCTCAAGCTCTGTGATTGGTTGACCTCCAACTGCATTCCATATATACATTTTTTTTTCGTAAAAGATAAAATCATTTTTCGAACAGTTCGAGTCTTGATTTGGATAGTGTGCCGTCGATGTGTTTCATTCCATTTCAAAGTGCTGTTTGACGCTTGTAAACTTTGCGCACTGCCACTCCAACATCCAATCACAGAGCTTGAGAACTAATCACGGGGTTTATCAAACAAAGCACATGGTGTAGTCCTAAACGATAGCTGAGGATTCTGGGTAGTGTAGTGTCTTCTGCCATCCTAAACTAAAAAAAATATTTGTTTCTCCGAATCGAAGGGGAAAATACAAAAGCATTGTACACAATTTAAACCAATCAATGTTGTGTAATTAACAAGGATAATCTGGTGTTTTTGAGTTGATGATTAGTGCAGATATCACTGTGTTACAAACCCACTAGGGATGAGTAAGGTAACACACACCAGATGGTTTTGGTAGATAATTATAACAGGGTTTTAATGAAATAACAACAAAGGTGTACAACAAAAAGGGAGCAAAGGTAACCTAAGCTAAACAAAGAAGCCAAAAGGGCGCAGGTCTACTGCTAAACAGAAAGAGGACTCCAAAAGTGAGCCTAATTACACACCTGAGATCACTTCCAATCAGCACCAGTGTCAGCAGAAAGTATTACAAATAATGATTACAAAAAATGCAAAACATAAATAAAAAAATATATAAAATATATTTTAAGATCATGTTTAATCATCTGATTCGTCTGTACATTGCTGTTTTAGTCTGTGTTCTTCTAATTAGTGTGTCTACAGTCACAGTGTGTGCCTATTGAGCTGTTTAGAGCCATGTGGGACAAAACCTGATCATGCCCCTCCCTCTCGCTGTGAAGTGAACGGTGACTGTAAAAACTACACTGCGCATGCTCAGAGTATTTTCCTATTTAATGTGTGTGGCAACAAAATAATGACCAGAGGGGCACTGAGCTGCCATCCCCACCATACGTCATCTCACATCATTCAGAGCTGATTGGCTGTAAGTACGTGTGCCGCGAAAAGTGTGGTGTGTGAAGAGGAGACGAGAGAGCTGCAGTGACGCGTCCTAAAACCAGGAAGTAAGCTGCGCATGGCTTCCCTCGACAAAAAAGCAATGAGGTTTCTCCAGAGGATTTTAGAAAATAGCTCGAAATAAGATCTGTGGGAAACGTACCTGTTAGATAAATGCACGTTTTGATTAGCCGGATAACATCCACATGTCTACCCTACTTTTATAATTTTTTTTATCATAAATCTATCGATTAGATTTATGATAGACTTTTGAAACTACAAGAAGATAAGGAGGACTTTTACAAAAAAGTTATAGAAATGTTTGTCCAGAAGGATAGGCAAATGGACTTCATCTTCAAGTCAAGGTAAGACCGCAATTTTATTGAAAATGGGATCTTACTAAGAGAGAACAATTCAATATTTAAATGATAAAATTACATTTTTTGGGTATCCTTTTGTTGAACTGTCTGTTTAAAATTAATCGAAGCATCAGACAAAAAAAGCTTTTGAAAATAATATTATATTTTGGTTTAGGTCAAAATATAATATTTGTAAACCTGAAGAGTCAGTGCCAGTGCCTCACCAGCCATGAACCTCACTGCACGTCACTGTACATATAAAAACGCCACTGATCAGCACTAATGGAAGGAGCTGCAGGAAAACACCGCTAACAAAAGAAACTAAACACACCACTTTAAACACATATATCAACACACGACACTAAGCACATATATTTAGTGATGGCAGTTTGACACTGAAGCTTCGAACGGAGCTTCAACCCTGGACTTCCTATTCCATAGAAGCAGTGATTCGAAGCTTGCTTCAAATCACGTGACATGTGACGTCCGAACCAGTAACTGCTTCATTTCCTGAATGAATCAACTCACTGGTTCGCCGTCCAATCACGCGATTCAATGCACTGCCTCGTCTCTATTCTGACAGGTGACAGGTTGAAACAGTTTCGAATTTGAGCGCTTCAACACTTATAACCGCTCTAAACAATGCGCAATGTGTGGGTTGTTGTCGTAGTTTGCGTTGTTGCTGTTGAGTTGTTGTTGGTATTGCATTTGAATTGGATCATTATAGAGCAAGCCAGGAAGAAAGATAGGTCGTTCTGGCTCGGGAAACACTTCAAAATGTGGAGAAGTTGTGAACAAAAAGACAATTATGACTAATATAAAAACAGTTTAATAGCTTAAGGAATAGATAGCCCAGTGGATAGAGCCGGCGGCCCGAATACGGTGATGTCCTCTGCGCAGCTGGTTCAAAGCCCGGAATGGGTGAACTTTTAATCATTGCTTTTCAACTTTAATACTTTAATAACTGATAAAAGGCCCTCTCCACCCAACATTTTTTCCAGCACTCTCTAGTCTCTTCTCAATAACCCAATACACACAATTATCAATCTTTAATTGCAAATAGAACATGATATTCAGTCTTAGTGTGTGTGTGCATCGAATATTTTTCAAGGCAAAGATACGTTAAACCCACTGCAGCCTTGCACTTCGCCAGGAGAGCTCACTGTAACTGAAGCTTCGGGAAATGAACCTATTTACGACACAATTGTCCAAGTGGTTCGATGCTTCATTCAAAGCTTCATTTTGCCATCACTACATATATTGTCACACCAAACACAGTCTGTAGTGTCCACGACACAAGAGCATTTTGTATCCCGAGTGATAGCTGTCCCCAGGCTTTGTAGTCATCTCCGGAAGGTGTGCGCTGGGATGGCACGGGGATTGGAGAGCGTCGGGCCGGCGTGCTCCAATCAGTGTCTTCGGAGGAGGACCAGGAGATGACAGCCAATGACGTTGGGGCAACCACACAGCTCATTTACATAATCACACACACGCACACAGCTGCAAACAATCTCAGACAGGTTAACGAGCAGACAGAAACAGCAGCCGTAACACACTGTCAAATCAATCGACAGTAAGGAGCATAGTTACTTCCGGGTGTAAAATCCT
The DNA here is from genome assembly GCF_902827165.1 of Trematomus bernacchii. Classification (NCBI taxonomy): domain Eukaryota; kingdom Metazoa; phylum Chordata; class Actinopteri; order Perciformes; family Nototheniidae; genus Trematomus; species Trematomus bernacchii. The sequence continues at coordinate 1,072 of NW_022987335.1, read as the reverse complement.
CCGTTATCCAATGGGAATGTACGCTCACATTGCCTTTAAAATGCCGCCGACATGGACCGATGCGGTGCTTCCCTGAGTGTCAAATACCGCCGCAGATGGGAATACATTGCAATCAGTTGAAAGCTATTCGCGTCCGTTTATGAAGCTGAAGGAGCCAACTGCACGCCACGGGACCCTGACCAAGCGTCGCTCCTGGACAGTGGCGAGCCGTGAGCTTTATACCTAGGCCCTCTGACCCCCACCCCTTCCCTCGAAAAAAAAAAAAAAAAGAGTTATTACGTCACAGCGTATACTTCAGCGGAATATCAAAACAACGGCCCAGGGTGCAAAACGCATCAATGACAGCGACCCTCTACCACACAAAACAACACCTGTGAACCCCATTTGTGTATTGAAAATGATATTGCATTGTGTTTGTTACTTTCGTTGCAGTTGTATGTCTTAAGTGTAATTTGGCATGCTTTTATTTTGAAGGCGAGTTCACGCTGTTGACAGGAAGTTGTTGTTGCTATGGAAACAAGAAAAGTTTCACAGCGGGCGGAACTTGTCATCTAGTCCGCGATAATAAAACCCACCCATTTAGAGGGAAGATATGATTGGTCAATTGTACTGTCATTTGACATTACTCTCTCGTTCAGTTACTATAGCGGGCCCTCCAGTGGCGGCCGGTCCATAGGGGCGCTAGGGGCGCCGCCCCACCTCTTCCCATATTAAAAAATAAAAATAAAAATAAAAATAAAAATAAAAAATATATTTTAAAAAACATATATATTTTATTTTTATTTTTAATGAACAAGGTAAATATTATATAATTGGTATCAGTAAAATGTATAATCTACAATAAAATATTGTTTAAAATTGTGTTACGATGTCTAAAGTTACTGATAAGTCACATGTTTCCTGCCTGGCCTTGCCCGTGTACCTTCTCTCGTCTGGGCGGAGCCCTCAACCAGTGCAGCAGCAGCCACTAGCAGCTGACTGTTGCTATCTGTAACGTGTAAACTATGCTGCGAAAACATAATTTCAGCCAATCAGCGTCGTCAAATATGATGGTCACAGGGCTCCTACGTGA
>NW_022987334.1:0-32448 GCF_902827165.1 Trematomus bernacchii | reverse complement strand
GGACACGAGGTGCTGGAGTCGGCCGGACCACCGACAGGACACGGGGTGCTGGAGTCGGCCGGACCACCGACAGGACACGGGGTGCTGGAGTCGGCCGGACCACGACAGGAGACGGGGTGCTGGAGTCGGCCGGACCACCGACAGGACACGAGGTGCTGGAGTCGGCCGGACCACCGACAGGACACGGGGTGCTGGAGTCGGCCGGACCACCGCAGGACACGGGGTGCTGAGTCGGCCGGACCACCGACAGGAGACGGGGTGCTGGAGTCGGCCGGACCACCGACAGAGACGGGGTGCTGGAGTCGGCCGGACCACCGACAGGACACGAGGTGCTGGAGTCGGCCGGACCACCGACAGGAGACGGGGTGCTGGAGTCGGCCGGACCACCGACAGGAGACGGGGTGCTGGAGTCGGCCGGACCACCGACAGGACACGAGGTGCTGGAGTCGGCCGGACCACCGACAGGACACGGGGTGCTGGAGTCGGCCGGACCACCGACAGGAGACGGGGTGCTGGAGTCGGCCGGACCACCGACAGGACACGAGGGGTGCGGAGTCGGCCGGACCACCGACAGGACACGAGGTGCTGGAGTCGGCCGGACCACCCGACAGGACACGGGGTGCTGGAGTCGCCGGACCACCGACAGGACACGGGGTGCTGGAGTCGGCCGGACCACCGACAGGAGACGGGGTGCTGGAGTCGGCCGGACCACCGACAGGACACGAGGTGCTGGAGTCGGACCACCGGGAGTCGGCCGGACCACCGACAGGACACGGGGTGTGGGTAGGACCGGACCACCGACAGGAGAGGGGTGAATGGAGTCGGCCGGACCAACCGACAGGAGACGGGTGGCGGAGTCGCCGGACCACCGACAGGACACGAGGTCTGGGCGTAAAAGGGGGGGAAAGTCGGACCGGGACCACCGACAGGAGGAACGGGGTGCTGGAGTCGGGCTCGGGACACCGACCGGAGACGGGGTGCTGGAGCGGCCGGACCACCGCCAGGAGACGAGTTGCTGGAGTCTGCCGGACCACCGACAGGAGACGGGTGCTGGAGTCGGCCAGGACACCGAAGGAGACGGGTGCTGAGTGCTGGAGTCGGCCGGACCACGACAGGAGACGGTGTGCTGGAGTCGGGAAGGACACCGACAGGACACGGAGGGGCTGGAGTGGAATCCACAGGTGGACTGGAGGAGGCAGGAAATGCAGCAGCAGACGTCAAAGTCGAGACCCGAGCAGCGAGGCCCGGGAAGCATAGAGCCAAGGACCGCTGGCTTTCCTCAAAGTCTCGCCACGCCTGCTCATGTTCCTGAGAAATGGCATGCTGGAACGGAACAGAGGGCGGAACCATGGCTGCCGGGGCCAGAACTGGGGCTGGAACCATGGCTGCATGGGCCGGTTCTGGAGCAGGAACCATGGCTGTTGGGGCCAGAACTGGGGCTGGAACCATGGCTGTGTGGGCCGGTTCTGGAGACGGAACCATGGCTGCTGGGGCCTGTACTGGAGCCCAAAGCATGGCTTCTGGGGGTCGGGCTGCTAGCCTGGACTTGCGACTCCTTCTCCTAGGAGCCTTTTGGAGGCTCCGTGGACCTCCAAAAGCCAGACGAGTGCCCGCGAACGGCTCCTGGACAGGAGCAGGAAATGGGGAAGAAGCAGGGGTTGACTTCAGACGGAACACACCGAGATGTATGGTGTTAGGTTGGGAGTTGGGAGGCAGGGGGCTAGCATGCCTGGGGCTAGCAGGCTGGGAATCACACGTCGAGAGGAAATCCAAAATCCAGTCAGGTAAGAACTTAACTAGAGATGGATCCCCTGTTGCCACCTGGTGAGCCTCTGCCAGAGCAGCCTCTCTCTGCTGAACACTGGACGCTCCCCTCCACCTACTATAGCAGCAAGCCAAAGAAAAGGTAAAATGTTGTAATTCCACCTCAAATGGATCTGCTGGGCCCATTTCTGGTTGGTTCATTCTGTCAGGGTTGAGTAGCAGGCAGGACCCAAATGCAGATCTCCAAGAATATTCCTTTATTTCAAGGTACGAAGTAGAACACAGAACACTACCCTGTGACACACAGTCAAATACCAACAATGAACCAACAATGACAGACAGAAAAACCAGAACTAAAATACACACAAGACCAATCACACAAACAAGACACAGGTGAGGAGGGAGGAGAAAACACAGGGGCACCAGGTGAACACAATCGGGCAATCAGGCAGGACAGGGGTGAACACTTTTCAAAACAAAACAGGAAACAAAAGACAGAAAAAGACAAGAAAAAACCCAACACAGACAGATCGTAACAATTTATACCTAGAGTGCGTTAGCATTTTTTCGCTCAGGGCTCATTTAGACGCTTCTTGTGAGACTTGTGTTTTGTTTCGGTAAACATGGTTCATATCATCAGTTAGATGCGTTTCCTCTGAGTAGGACACATGAATAGTTTATTACATTTTAAGAAGCCCTGAGACACAGTTTCGTGAGAAAAAAAACGGGGGAAAAAAGCCCCTTAACAGGTTAATTGGGAATTAAATCAGTGTTCCCAAAGCCCCGGTGTTCTGCAGTTTGTGTGGGCCTACTGTACTGTTGCACAGTTTATGCTGTAGAAACTATGTCCAGGACAAGGTGTTTGGAAGTTTTGGAAGATTCATAGCTAACCACACTGAAGTTATGGAGGTATTGATCAGTCTTCTCATATTTTTAAGCCTCAAATTGTCCTTCTCCCCCCCTCTAACATCACCAGAAGTCATGATTTAAGGGGTCTTTTCTCAAAAAAAATTACCGGGGGAGCATCCCCCCGGACCCCTCTAGTATTGTTTGATCACCATTTCCACAGCCCCACCTAAAATATTTTCCACCAGCCGCCGCTGAAAGACATCCATTGTTTGTTTATACGCTTCTTGAAAAAACATAGTTTTTCTAAAATAGATTAGAAATCGCCTGAAAATGGTACAAACAAGCTTCAAAATGTCTGATGAATGTGTGGCGCTGGGCTATATCTTGCAAGTGAAAGTGAAACTTAAACTCGTTCCGTTGCGGAGATATTCCCCCGAGAGTGCGGGCTGCGGCGCAATTTTACACTGAAAAAAGCAAAGATCCCTGTGTGTAAATGTGGTTTCCGGTTTTAACTTGAAAGTGCACAGGAAGTTGTACTCAGATTCCTCCCATCTAGCTTGACTGTTTAGCTGCCTGCGTGCAGGTGCAAAACATTGAAGAGCTAATGAGGACAGACTGCATAAAGGAGTGGAGCGAGCAGTGTGTTCAGTAAGTATGACGTTTAATTACGATTGTTAAGTCCCCATCCTAGTTTCATATGATATCAGGCATTATTAATCAATTATAAACTATATTTAAAATTAAAGGTGGGGTAGGTACATTTGAGAAACCGGCTCGAGATCGCTAGAATTTGAAAATACACAACCGGAGTAAATCTGCCACTTCCTTACAGAGCCCCTCCTCCAACACACACGAACGCGCACATGACCAATGAGGGCACGAGATAAGTTTGTGCACAGATGGAAGGCTGACAGGCAGGTAGGCCATCCAGTTATTTTAGCCGGGCCGGCTAAAATGATTGGTCGTGCTTTTTACAGTATTACGGCTTCCACAGATGACATTTTTTTATGGATTTTTTGTCAAAGCACTTAAGATATTCATTGCTATCGGGATGTTAAGAGCATTCCATGGAATATAACAAAAAGTGTATCTCGAGCCGGTTTCTCAAACTTACCTACCCTACCTTTAAGTTGTAAACGTTAAAATGGTACGTTCCACCCCTAAAGCGGACCATACCATGTCACAGTTAGCTTCAAGTCCACGCTTGTTTTCATCACGTTTTCCAAAGGAGTGGCTCTATATATTTATTGTAAGTAACAATATATGTTGCCAGTGTAATACAATTAATGATTCAGACATAAAAGTTCATTAATTTGGTTTATAACCGCCTTCAGACTGCTAGCAAAATACTGACGCACATGTCTGTGCCCCTCCCCCACCACCCATGCTATTTACTCAAGCAGATTTATTTTCTTCAGGGCTCAGGCTTGATTCATTCAAATGATCAAATATCATGCTAAAATTAAAGTAATGGTTTGTGATGTAAAGTAGTGATAGAGTCTGTGCATAGCCTAGCTGTTAACGTGTATTTGCATGGTGCTTAGGTGTGTGATATGCTTTTGCAGCTAGCACAGTTTGGAATGATGAACAAGAATTTAAAAAAGCCATCTAATTTTTGTAACCTTTCTCTGCAGTTGGAAATGCCACCAAGGGTCAGTCCCCTTAAGGATGCCCAACAGAATGTCCGATTAGATGTGAAATACATCAATGCAGTGAAAGGTAAGAGGATGCTACATAAGGTGTTCATCATTATATTGTAACATAATCAAATCGTGTAACTGTTAGTCGCTTTTTATCTCCACATTTCTTTTGGAATTACATATAGTCCACAGACTCATCATTCTAATGGCCCCTTTCATTGAAAATGTCATATATTGTCTAGCAGGACGTGGTATAGTTGCCCATGGTCAGTTTTCCACAGGAGATTTTATTTTGGAGTACAGAGGGGACCTTATAAATGATAAGGAACTGCAAAGAAGACTAGCAATCACTAGCTGTTGCCTCTGTTTTTCTTCAAGCAGATAAATGGATGATGAAAGTATATTGTGATGAATATCTATTGTGAATAAGTACTTCCGAGCGGTTTTCTCAATTCCCTTTATAAGGCCAATGTTAATATAATATTTAGGACAAACTTTGGGCTTTAAACTGACATTCCTTTTGATTAAAAATCACACTTTTCTGGGATACCTACGACGTCCCCACAACACGCCTTACATCTGATCCTGAGTAGAAACTGTGTTAAGTGTATCACAAACTAGAGACACTTGGTCCCCAAAAGTGACCACAACATGGTGTGTGAAATGTCCCCACTAAGCTGGTTGTATTCAGTGTGTGAGAAAGACGAGGTTAAGGTAGCATAATGGCGTGTTTCCACTACACGGCCTCGCTCGGCCTCGCTCGGTATGGCTAGGCCTCGTTAGGACTGGCTCACTTTATGGCGCATTCCCATTACAGTTTAGGAACTGGGGTAGTATCTATAGTAACGCAGTGTAGGCGGAGCCGTGACGTCATCTTCAATGAGAACCCCAGAAAAACAACACAGCCGTTAGCTGTTAGCACTCAGAGCTCACAGCTCGTCATATATGTTCAGAAACTAGACAAAAGTTAAACAAGTACAAACCACAGACTGCCTGTGTCATGGCGAATATAGTCGCTGCTTTATTTATGTCTGTATAGGCCGTTGTTGTGAGTGTGGACGGTTGGAGCATATACTGCGTTAGCTTAGCCAATCTCCATTTAGAAAACACGCATTTTAAAAGTTTTTTTGCCTGCCGTCTGTCTGCCGACTTGACAAAGTATTAATTCATGGTTTTTACTAACCGGTATCAGTATGTTGTTACTTCGGCATCATTTTGAAACGTGTATTACAATTAAATCACGGTCAAATATGTCCATCTTGTTGTAGTTGTAGCCCCCTTGCCAGCGATGCTCTCTCTAGTTTAGCATACTCAGCCCGACTCAGCCTCGTTGTCTCTGGCCCTAGACCCACGATTTTATGAGGCCAGAAAAACTGTGAATTGGGACCCGCCGGCCGGTACTAGGCCAAGTGGAAACGCAACCTAAGACGGGCCGCTGACGTCACAGCCCTCTTAAACCGTGCTCCGCGCTGTAGTGGAAACGCGCCATTAGTGTACAGTATTTAATGGGTGGGGGGCCTTTCTCTCTGAAGTCTGGTGTTTGTTGACATGCATTTAGATTTAGATGTTTCCTTTTAGAAAATGCATTAGTCTTATTTTATAATATGTAGTGATTGCATGAAATTCTATGGTTTTATTCTCTATTTTAAAATGTCCTTAATGGTGATATATTTTCAGGCGCCTGTGACAAGAGACTCCAACCCTGATGGTCCCATTGAGAGCGAGCACGTTGACACCAGGAATGCTGGGCCCTCGAACAAACCCAACATCAACAGAGAGGTACATCCATGATTACCACTTAGCTTTATACTTAGCATCTTTCTGAATCACTAGCTGTTGCCTCTGTTTTTCTTCAAGCAGATACATGGATGATGAAAGTATATTATGATGAATATCTATTGTGAACTAGAGAATGCAATTCCTGAAGAAATTGCTAGTGGGAATGCTTTATGCTGAAATGTAATGTGTAAGAAGAAAGTGAAGAATTTAGATTGAAATGATACATGAACACTGGGGGCTTGAACGTGTGATGAGAGAAGAAAAGAGAGTAAAAAGGCTTGGAAAAGCAGCAGAATATTTGAACTGCAAACCTTTGAACTAACTTGATGGTGAATGATCTGTCGTCATGCCAACGGCATTTGAAAAATCTCAAAACTGTCCCGTAGATGTCTTCACGGCTGGACTGTTAGCACACATGTGAAGTTTGAGCATTTTTTGAACATTTTCATAGGAGTTATAGCGACATCGTCTTTTATGGCGAGGGATGCGTTTCCATGGAAACGGCATATGGTGAGATCTCAGATTTGGAGTAGAGCTGTTGAGGCATGGACCGGTGATATACAGGTGAAGATTGGGGGACGATCGGACCGTGTCCATTGGACTAACGGCCCGTCCACACAGCAGTGTTAAAAAAATCTTGGAGGTGGGCGTATCTGAAGCTTGGGGATTTTTTGCGACCAACAACCAATCACATGAATCTCCCGCCCCTGACATACGAAGCAAAAAAGCCCGAAGTAAACTGGATATAAACTCTCCAAACAGGCGAAAACCTACCACTGTCTCTGCCACCTCCCTCCATGCCTGGCTCCTCCGGTTTGTATCCCGGTAGGTAAATAGGGACTGGTCATAAAGCACCGGGTGATTCCCTACCGCTAATTTCTCCTCCATTTTTTGGAATATGAGGAAATGACCTGCGGTATGTCTCTCCCAGCATACACGCGGTTTGATTGGCTAGCGCTTGAACTGTCAGATTTGCATACACGGGATTTGATTGGCTGACGCTTCCACCTCAGCTTCAAAAGTTGAACATTGCTCAACTTTGAATCCTGAAAATCCTGAAAATCTCCGCTCTGCTGCCCACAATGCAGTTCGGCGAAAAGTGAGGCAAATTTACGTCACCCCATTCAAAGTGAATGGGCAGAAGCGTTCCAAGATTTTTTTAACGCTGCTGTGTGGACGTGCCGTGACAGCGACATCGTGTTTCATGGCGAGCATTGTGTTGCCATGGCAACTGCATTTGAAGAAATCTCAAAACTGTCTCGTAGATGTCTTCACGGCTGGACTGTTATGGGGGTTATTCCCTATCTTTATTCAAGAGCGTGGTATTTAAATTTGAGAGCATACTTTATTGATTTCACGTTCAGATTATGTATTTCTTTCCCTCAAACCCTGTCCTCACACTCAGATTTGCTCTGCTTCTGCTCAAACTGTACGCTTGCACTCAGATATATTGCTGCTTACAGATTTCCTGTGTTCCAGCTTAAAACCTTCTCCTCGCACTCAGGCTGTTTCTGTGCGCTCGTGAAATGTCTGCTCTCAGATTTCTTCTGTGCGCGCTCGGATCTTTTGTGCAACAACCCTGTCAAAATCCCTCAACCAATAGGAGGCCAGTTGTCCTTGCGGGTGCGTTCGCTTTACTTATTAGAGCGTCCCGTAAGGGCGGTTACTCTTTGGTTTATAAACTACCGCCCTCCACGGCTTTATAACATAACATGGACTTCACTTGTTTAATTTACAACTTTTAGGGGGGGGAAGCACAGTTAGTATATATATATACCAGCACCTTACATAATAGCTACGTTCTGTGGCGGACTGGGACTAAAAATCAGCCCAGGAATTGCTAGTGAATTTTCCGACCGGCCCCACTTCTGTACCGGACGTCCCATGTCCAACATGGAGCAAAGTCAAGGACCCCAAGTAAGTTTTTTATTTTAATGGTACTATTAACGTTAACGTTACTTCCTTCAAATGTATTTGGTAGTCATATTTGCGGCACATCTATGATAATAATTGGCTTGTACGTTACGTGAACACTGTTGCTAGGCAACTGACAACAAAATGTGTTTCTTATTTCATTGTTTAGGAAAAGGGAAATATACAGTTTTCTTCATGTCATTTTTAATGTAAGATCATATGTTGCCCTCACTACATTTGCACAAATGCACAATAAATTGTGTAACATGAACTGTACCTATATTTATTGCCTACTTTTCCTACAGAACCTGCTTAGACGTCATATCTTGGAGAGATTGCAAAGCAAGATGCAGTACGTGGTCAGCCGTACTGACGTCGACCTCGACTATCTTGATTTCATGTGCACCCATGAATTAATACTCATTGACACATTGGCAGAGCAGATAGAATTGCCAGTGAATATAGTAAATGCCCTTAGAGAACTGTGTAACCTGGTTAGACGTCAGGTGGAAAATGAGCAACATATTCCATCTGTTGAGATACATGCAGTGCAAGGGGCAAGGGGGTGACCCAAATTCCTCATTCAACAGGACAAGTTACAGGCCTTGATAGACACCCAGTTGCCCATACCTTGCGTAGCCAAACTGCTGGGAGTCAGTGAAGTTACAGTATTCCGTCGAATGGCGGAATTTGGAATTTCTGTGTCAGGGTCATACAGTACAATGTCAGACCAGGAGCTTGACATGTTAGTTTCTGAGATCAAAGCTCAGATGCCCCAGATTGGCTACAGGTTAGTCTTGGGAAGACTAAGGTCCTTAGGTCACAGGGTACAGTGGAGCAGAATGAAGGCAGCTATGCACAGAGTGAGAACATTTCTTCCCCCTGGCCTTCCTGTAGAGTCATACAACCCTTGGTGAACACATCTGTTATCACACATACATTGATATGCCATTCCCAGGATACAGCAGTTACATTTCATTAGGATTACGCTGTAATAAGCTTTGATACCATCATTGCCATAACATGTGTGTCCAGGCATCGCCCTGCTGTACCTGTTATGTGACCCTCTATGTTTCTTGTAGTTATTTAACTGTAAGTCCTAATATAAAGTCTCTAATCCCTGAGTTGTGTCTATAAGTAAATAAAATAAAATAGAATATAATTGAAATAGTGCAGAATAGTCTATATACAAGTAATTGGAATATTGATATTTATGAGTTGCAAACAGATGAATGTTATGGATGTTCTTTCAAAAGTTCAGGTGTTTATGTGACCGTCTATGTTTATTATTATTATTATTATTATTATTATCTTATCTTAGACTGTAAATACTAATCTAACTCCTGAGTGTTGTCTGCAGGCATCGCCCTGCTGTACCTGCAGCTGCACCGCTGCTCCCAGGAATCCTCCCACCTGCAGAGGGCGCTGGACTACGTGAAGCGAACCCTCCGGATCCTGAACGGGCGTAAGGTCTCCTTCCTGTGTGGAGACGCAGGCCCTCTGGCTGTGGGAGCCGTGGTTCATCACAAGCTGAGGAACACTGAGGAGAGCCAGGACTGCCTGAACAGGTGAGAGGACACCTGGGGTTAAAGGCTCCGATTGTGCTGTTTTTAGGCATATATTACAGGTCTCAGATATATAAACATATTTCAAAAACAAACTGAAGTGTTTTGCTCAAAATACCAAACAGATCATCACAGATCAGTTCCTTTTGATTTCCTGCTTCTTCACACACACTCTCTCCAGTACAGGTTAGCTCTGAGTTTGAAAATCTTATGTCACAGGCTTCTCCAACAATGCAACATAATAACATAACATAATAACAATAAGAGCAAGAGCAATACAAAAATAGTAATAGTTATAAAAATGAAATAAAGTTATGATGTGGAATAGTGCAGTATGAGTCTATATACAAGTTATTGGAATGATATATATATATTAGGTATTAGATACATACTACTGAGTAGCAGTTGAATGTTTGATGTTGTTTCAACAGTTCAATTGTTTAACAGTCTCACTGCCTGCGGGAAGAAACTGTCTCCGAATCTTCTTGTCCTTGCCCGGATGCTGCGGTAACGTCTGCCAGACGGCAACAGAAAGAACAGTTTGTGGCTGGGGTGATGGGGGTCTTTGATAATCCGTAGTGATTTCTTCCTGAGCCGCTGGGAGTAAAGGTCCTCCATGGATGGCAGCTCCATCCTGGTGATGTGCTGTGCAGTTTTCACCACCCTCTGTAAAGCCTTACGATCGAGGTCGGTGCAGCTGCCGTACCAGGCCGTCATGCTGCCAGTGAGGATACTCTCTATCGTGCACCTGTAGAAGTTGCAGAGTATCCTGGAATCCATTTTGAACCTCCTCAGCCTGCGGAGGAAGAAGAGCCGCTGTCGAGCTTTCTTGGTGATGGTGGTGGTGTGAAGAGACCATGTCAGGTCCTCAGTGATGTGGACCCCAAGGAACCTGAAGCTTTTGACTCTCTCCACCGTAGTCCCATTGATGGCGATGGGGGCGTGTCCCTCTCCCTGCTGCTTCCTGTAATCCACAATCAGCTCCTTTGTTTTGCTGATGTTGAGATGGAGGTTGTTCTCCTGGCACCAAGATGTCAGGTTTTCGACCTCCTCTCTGTATGCCGTCTCGTCATCGTCTGTGATCTGGCCGATGACGGTCGTGTCATCAGCAAACTTCACGATGGTGTTGGAGCTGTGTGTGGCCACGCAGTCGTGGGTGAACAGGGAGTAGAGGAGAGGGCTGAGCACGCAGCCTTGAGCATGCTAATGTAAACACAGACCATATTACTTACAGAACACTCATTGTTTCTGACAGCAACGTTTCTGATTGGCCCGTGGGTGTAACGCCCGCCCACATTTTTGTGTGTGTGTGTGTGTGTGTGTGTGTGTGTGTGTGTGTGTGTGTGTGTGTGTGTGTGTGTGTGTGTGTGTGTGTGTGTGTGTGTGTGTGTGTGTGTGTGTGTGTGTGTGTGTGTGTGTGTGTGTGTGTGTGTGTGTGTGTGTTGTGTGTGTGTGTGTGTGTGTGTGTGTGTGTGTGTGTGTGTGTGTGTGTGTGTGTGTGTGTGTGTGTGTGTGTGTGTGTGTGTGTGTGTGTGTGTGTGTGTGTGTGTGTGTGTGTGTGTGTGTGTGTGTGTGTGTGTGTGTGTGTGTGTGTGTGTGTGTGTGTGTGTGTGTGTGTGTGTGTGTGTGTGTGTGTGTGTGTGTGTGTGGCTATACTTGTGAGGACCACTTATTGAGAAACAACTCGTTCTGTGAGGACATTTTTGGTTGTGAGGACCTTTTGGGTGGTCCTCACTAAAACAATGCTGAAATACTCCCCTGAAGGCCTGAACAACATGCTGTGTAATTTTCAGCCAAAGTCCCAACAAGAATAGTAACTACGGAAATGGTCGTTTTCTCCTGTGCTCTTGGGCTCCAACTAGAGGACACACACATGTACTGCATCTACTTGTACTGCACATTTTCTGATTGATTGGTCACTGCAGTCACATTGCTTAACTAGGGAGGGGTAAGGAAGGAGGTGGAAATATAGTTGCAGGTGACCTGACAGAAGCCTGTTACCAGCTACATGTCAACCATGTAGAGGTTACAAATTAAATATAAATGACAAATCAACACAATTCATGATATAAAATACTTGCATACTGTGCATTATCAGTTAAGAATTATTAATCACTAATTATTTTCTGAAGATTTAAGAAGATATATGCCTCCCAAAGCATAGTAGTGATGTGCTTAAGTTTATTAAAAATTAAAATGTCCGCTATTATACAAAATGGAGTCTTTATTATAAAATACGCAATAGTATTTTTCCCCTAACCTTACTGTAAAATATATTATTGGTAAATGTTGAGTTTAAAAATTAAAGTTTAATATAAGATAATTGCTGGAACATATTGTTCTAGTTTATTTTCTGGAAGTGTGTTAAAACTATGGCTGTCAAGCAATTACAAATATTAATCTAATGAATTATATGCTTTGTGATTAATTAATCTAAATTCATGTTAATAAATCAGATATAGCAATATTTGCTGTGAGAAGCATCTCAAGAGGTGGGAAGTAACTAAGTACATCTACTCAAGTACTGTACTTATGTACAATTTTGAGGTACTTATACTTTACTTGGGTATTTCCAGTTATGATAATTTGTACTCCTACCCCACTGCATTTCAGAGGTAAATGGAAATATAATCAAGTCTTAAATCAGACTTTAGTTCCACCTGGAGTAAATTCACAAGCTACCCTGCAGTATACAAAGTAATTAAAACTAGCTGCACCTTTACCAGCTTTGAGAACACTTTAATGATCAATCATTATAAAACATATCATATATATTATTCTGAAATGGACCAATCTGCACAATGACTACTTTTACTGTCGCTACTTTAAAGAGTTTACGAAGAAGTAGAAAATCTGAGTACTTTTACTCAAGTACAAGATCTGAGTCCTTCTACTTTTACTCAAGTACAACATCTGAGTACTTCTACTTTTACTAAAGAACAACATCTGAGTACTTCTACTTTTACTCAAGTACAAGATCTGAGTACTTCTACTTTTACTAAAGTACAACATCTGAGTACTTTTCCCACCACTGCACACCTGACGTTACTCGTAATTGTGGCAACAGAGCTATGAGTTTTGGCAGTGGAAAATATGAAGCCTTTTGGCCGAATGTTTGGACAGATCGCGATAAACTTATGAAAAGGAGCATTGTCTACATCGAGCCTTGTAATGTAACTATTTATCAAGTTGAAAACAATAAGATGTCTCTCTCAGTTCCTTAAATCCTCACCTTCTTCTCTTCTCCCATGTTGTTTTGTTACTAACCCTTTTGCCCTCTGTCTGTGTGAGTGGTTGGTGTTTCTTTCTTGCTGTATGGATGTGGCTCCCATCTTTAGGCCTCCCAATGCTGTCCCTGGTCCTGCTGTCCCTGCATGGCCCTGCTCCTCCTGCATCCCTCACAGCCATTCCCATTGTTTCATGCATTTACATACCATATTCTGTCTTTGCTTTCTAGTCTTGATACCTCCCTTGTGTATTAAACAGTATTATAAGCCATACTGTGTTATGTCCTAAGTATTCACTCTTTCAGGAAACTAAGGTTGCATTCACACCTAATAGTCCTCTTCTTTGGTGTGTTAAAACATTATAAACACATATAATGACAGACTGCAGTAAGGAGGGCTCTGATCAGATTGTACCACAGCCTTTTGTTGTACACAGGGGACCAGTGAGGTGAGCAGTCATAAGCAAATATAAATATATATATACCAGCCTTTGACAACACTTTCATGATCAATCATTATAAAACATATCATATATATTATTCTGAAATGGACAATCTGAACAATGACTACTTTTACTGTTGCTGCTTTAACTATATTTTGATGATAATACTTTTCTACTTTTACTTGAGAAACATTTTGAATGCAGGACTTTTACTGTAACAGAGTATTCTTTTAGACATTATCTAAAGTTATCATTATCATTACTTTAGTATCCACTTTAGTATGATGATTAATTGAAAGGGGACCTACAATACTATGCAAAATGCACTTTTTGATGTCTGTTATACATAAATATGTGTCCCCGGTGTGTCAGGGAACTCACAAAGTGTCAGTAAACAAAACCCTCTCTCTTTTCCTTCGTACCCACACCTCTCTCTAAAAAAGGAGGGTGCTAACAAGCAGATCCAGAATTTTCGCTCCTATAACGTCATTGGCGACATCCGGCCGACGTGACACGTCCCAACCTATCATCTCCGGCACACGTAACACGTCCCAACCTATATTCTCCGGCACACGTGACACGACCCAACCTATCGTCTCTGTATACAGTCACAGCGCTGTGTGTCTGTGTATTCAGCAGGATGTCTGCTGGAGGCTTAGAGTAAAGTTGTTATATATAATACATATAATGGCACTGTTCTAGCGGTAAACACTTAAGAAAGAACATGTCAAGCTATGTGCTGTATCAGAAACAATGCGCAGCGTGTTTTGGGAGTAATACGCTGTGTGTTTACATTAGCAAGCATGCTAACACTCAGAGCTAACCATGGAGCTAACGCTGTAGGCTACTGGAGAGAATATGTGTAACGTAATGCCCTTGTGGTAAAGAGAAAGGTTTGAGCTCCATACTGTTTCAGAAATAAAGCTTGAAGTGGTTAGGAGCATAACATTGCATTTAATCACCGCAGCGTTTAATCAAATCAAATCAAGGTTTATTTATAAAGCACATTTAAAAGCGATTTTTGGTCGGGCCAAAGTGCTGTACATGTAATATTTTAGCTGAGCTTCTCCCCGTAGAAATCTCTCAGGGGAAAGCTGCGTGACGTGACTGAAGTCTATCCAGTATTTTACAGGTAGCCAATGCAGACGGATGGGGGTGATGTGGTCAGAGGACTTGGTGCGGGTGATGATCCGGGCAGCAGAGTTATGAATGATTTGAAGTTTATTGAGGAGTTTGATGGGAAGGCCTGAGAGCATGGTATTACAATAGTCAATATGGGATGTGACGAATGCATGAACCAGGACTTCAGTGCTGGATTGAGACAGGGCGAAGTCTGGAGAAGAATGCAGTCCGAGTGATGTTTTTTTATGTGGGGTGCAAATGAGAGGGAGCTGTCCAGAATGACACAAAGATGTTGTGTTTGAGTTGTGCTCTTGATAAGCCATTACAACAGTAAAATAAGTGTCTCCTGTTCACCAAAACATACCCATCTGTTATGGAAAAATAAAGTATTCCAAAAGTATTCTAAAAGTAATCTGAATACGTTACTTTTTTAAGACACGTAACTATTCGGATTCGGATTACTTTCAGAGCCATGTATTCAGTATTCAGGAACTAACTACATTTACAAAGTAACCCTCCAAACCCTGTATATATATATATATATATATATATATATATTACTGTATATCATAGAGTTAAGCTGAATAAGCCTCATACTGCTCTGTCCTGCCTCTTTCTTGTTGCAGAGGTCACAGCTTGGTCAGAGTGGGGGAGGGGAGGGCTATCAGGTGCACCTGCAGCTGCAGAAGCATGCTTTGCAAATGGAAGCTTTGAAGATGCACAGTGAAACGAGCCACAGCAATATTGCCATTTCTCCCGTTGTTGACTCCCTGAATCCTGATGCTATTTTTACATTTACTCAAGTACAAGATCTGAGTACTTCTACATTTACTCAAGTACAAGATCTGTGTATATATATGTACAACATATCCAAACCTTTCAATTACTTCTTAAAGACTTGATTTCAATTCCCAGTTCCTTGCAAACTTGCTAAAGAAAATGGAAAGACAACTAGGTTACTTTATGAATACATATTATCTATGTTGGTAATGGATGGTGGAGATGATCCAAGCCGTTTTTTAGATAAGCAGATTTCATCAATTAACACAATTCAGGAAGGACTTGTCCAAGTCTGACATGGCATTCACACCTGAGTCGTTCACAGATATTCCATCCAGACAAGGAACTTGACACCAAAAAACTAAAACAGTAGCCATTAACTGTTAGCCGTTAGCTGTTAGCTGTTAGCACACAGAGATCACAGCTCCTCATATCTGTTCAGAAACTGGAGAAAAGTTATAAATGTACAAACCAAAGACTGTCTGAGGTATGGTGGATACAGTCACTGCTTTACAGTATTTATGTCTGTAGGACGGTGTTGTGAGTGTTGACGGAGCAGATATGTTAACTTAGTCTAATCGATCAGATCTCCATTCAGAAATTCAACAAAATGATTCACGTGCACAATCTTCACTATGCTTCATCTAGACGTAGGCTACTTTACTTTAAATAACCTACATTTCTCTGCGCGCTTTCCCTGCACGTCCACGTCTCCAAGTGTCACTCAAAAAGGCCCCATTCGTTTCATATTCTACTTTAAATAACCTACATTTCGTTGTGCTTACAGTTGTGTTGAACTATTAAATATACACTAATGGCTCTGTTACTCGATTTTATGTACTTGGTTGTGTTGGCTAAAATATTTGCTTGCTTAATTCACCGCTTCTGAATCGTGGCTATTGTAACCTTTTGCTCCGATTCTCCCTCTCTCACACTTTCATAACACTCTCTCCCTCTTTCTCTTTCTCTTTGCATTTGACCATCAACTAGCATTGCCTCAGATTCCAAAGGCTCAAGTTGGACCTCTTATCTCTGATAAGTTATAACCATCATAAAATGATGTATGTACTTGAAATTGGTCTGGATCAATTCTCAAGGAAATTACTGCTGGTCTGATTTGAACTATATCAATGTAGTTTCATATTAGACCAGCAGCAGTTCTCACTACAAGGGTTAAACACACTTTTTTCATTTATCAAGGGTAGCCAACACTATGTCAGTGTGAAACTGCTGTCATTGTATTGTTGGGCAAAGAGCCATTGAACATTTGGACCTGTATTAAGGAAGCATATTAGATAGTTAGGTATTACTTGTTATACATTAGTAAAAGGGGTTTGTTTTCAGAGATAGCTCTAATATTTTCAATAATCGAATGAGGCAATCATCTGAAGATAAAATCATAGAAATTGTGAAAATTCAAATAACATAAAATTGTCCTGCAAGGTTAATAGAATAATAACAAGATATTAATCATTAAATGCATTGTCAATATATAGATGGATAGATAGATAGATAGATAGATTGATGGATAGATGGATAGATGGATAGATTGATTGATTGATTGATTGATTGATTGATGGATAGATAGATGGATAGATAGATTGATTGATGGATAGATGGATAGATAGATAGATAGATGATTATCCATCTATCTTAGATAGATAGATAGATAGATACAGTTTTACTGACCCTGTTCATTCTTAATATATATATAGTTATTAAATAATATTTTAATTTAAAATGTCTAGAAAATTGTATAAATGGTAAATGGAAATATATATATATGTGTGTATATAATTGTGCACTCATTTTTATTAAACAAAAGATAGAGAGTAAAATAGATTTTAAGTTCTGTTGAGATATTGCTCAGAATGCATTTAAACCATACTGCATGTTCCTCTGTGCCTCTGTGTTTCAGGGGTGTGAAGTCCAGGTCAGGGTGGGGGAGGGGAGTGGTTAATCAAGAAGTTCATGCACATTATGAACCTGCAAACCTGCAGAGCAATTGAATACCACATTTGGCGCTAAAACTTCAAAGCAGCTAATGCTGCATTCATGCAATACAACAATTACAGTTTTACTGTCCCCGACTCAGTAAGAAGTCCCTATTACAGTTTCTACACTATGTTAAGTAATCTCTCCTTACAAATCTTATTAGGGATAGTTATTTCAAGTGAGAGCAATTCACTTCATAAGAAATATTTTGGTTTTGAAACATTTTGCAAACTCCAACATGAAGACGCAATGTACTTTACATCTGCACCTGAACGCATCATTACAAACATGGATCGGCACCATAGACTGTATATATAAATCGGCACAGAAGAAGATTACTGAGACTGAGAAGCAGCTCCACATGGTGTGTGAAAGAAGCAACACAGCAATGAGTAACGAATTACAGCAGGAAAAACACACACAACTGCTCCAGGTAAGTGATATTTTATATATTTAACTATGTTAGGTTGTTTAATGTTTTAGCATTCTCCGGCATGAGTGGAACTGCTGAGGCTAGGCTAAACTCTAAATTAAGCTAACGTTAGCATGTAAGAGAGCAGAACACAAAGCGTAAGTCTCACATTTATTTTAATGTATGGTGTTGCATGTCAAATATATAAAATATGAATGCAAAAATGCATGCGTTTTTAACCTGACATCTAAAATAATTAAGGCAAGACTGTAACATCTAAAATGTTGCCTGATACATTTGTATATTTTTATCTAACTAATACATATGTAATCTCTACCATCTCAAACTACATACACTTACATTTATAAAATATATTATGCCTTTTATAATATATTTTGTTTGTTAAAATGGATGATGCTCTGACGTCATCACCCTCGCAAATTTGTCATATACAAAAAACTATAGGCTATGTTCAAACTAATTTCGTTCGTTCGGGTCGATATGTGTTGACTTTACTTTAAAATAGCAGATCTCTGTGACCGGATATAGTTTTTCGGTTTAGTGAGCATGTGTCTCTGCTCCGATCAGGAGTCACAGCCCGCAGGTTAAATACATGACACTTTTCTCTGTGCGCAGCAAAACAAGCTCGCCAAAATAAGTTCACCACCAGTCTGGCAGTATTTTAAGGTGTCCGAAAATGACAATAAAATAGCGGTACGTGTGTGAAGCAGAAATCCTGCAGCTCCACCCGCTGTGAGGGACTGGTGAGCGGAGCAAAACACACACTAAGAGTTAGACCTAACACACTTAGCTATTTTATCTACCTCTGGAACAAGTTAAACTAGTTATACATATATTTATTCTTCACTCATTACTGGATCAGTGAGCTGCATGAGATACTGACAGGCTGTCAGGAGAGAGGGAGAGAAGGAGAGAGGGAGAGAAGGAGAGAGGGAGGGAGAGAGAGAGGGAGAGAGAGAGAGAGCCAACCAATTAAAAGGACATGACAATATGTTTATCAGGTGGTTGCTTTTGTATTACTATGTAGTTGATATGTTGTTATTGTGAAGTGTTATAAGTTTGTACAGGAAATAAATACTGATTGCTTTCATTATTGATTGCAAATGGCATGAAAGATCATTCTAATGTTAAAGTAACTCTTAATGTCTGATGTTCGTTTCTCTCTTAACAGAGCTCTCACGACCCGAGCACAAGAGGCTTCATCCAGAACCTGCTGATACAGACGAGAGAGGGAGAAATAGAGTTAAAAGAGTAAGAGAAGTACTTCATTTTATTTCTGGTAGCAGTCAAACTAGTACTGAGTCCAACAGTGTCAGCCTTATTAAGGACTTATGTTAAATATTACTCAAAGATATCAGAAAAACATGCATTATTGTACCCTTGTACTAGGCTATTACCGTAAAGGCACTATTAATCGTCACCTGTATCGTGCAAGAGGGTCTAGCTGGATTGTTAATAATGGCCACTGATATTTATTTGAAGCTTAAAGTAGGCTATCAATTTGTGACTTTATTGCACTTAAATGCCTTTAATAATTATGAGTTTCAGTATTTAATGGTGTGCATTTAGACTGCTGTGTACCATTTTAATTCATTGAGGATTTTCTCAAAGGTAATTTGTTGTTTTCACAGATAATGGAAAGAAGAAGAAAGCAAAACGATCAACTGGTATGTATCAAATGAATGTACACTTAAAATTATAACACACTTTTAGTAGCTGTGACAATAAATCTTTATAGAAAAAAAATGTTATAACCACATTTTTATAACCACAATTAAATAACGAGTCACGGGCAGAATTAAAGTTTGATATTTAATTTGTGTGATATGTGTGTCGCGGAAATACACTTACACACACACATACATACAACACATTGCTGTACCCTAAATACCCTAATAAAATATACAATATAGACTTTATTGTATTGTGTGAAAGCCTCCGAATGTTTGTAGGATAAGTCGCGAACAATTGTGGATGCCTTCCAGCTGGACACCTGATCTCCAGGGCGGGGTAGTGATGTATGAATACGGCCCAGTCACCTGGGGCTGACTGGAGAGACCCGCTCCGGGGACAGTGTGGCAGTGGGGAGTTTGAATGGGGCGGTACACCTGTCTCTTAAGGCAGCCCCTGATGAAAGCCCTGTTACTGGGCTAAATACATTAGTTACATCACTTCACCACTCCTTTCCTGCAGGGAGACATCCATACTCTCCCCAAAAAGATTGCACTTGGAGCGGGCAAGTAGGGCTCACTCCATGCTCTGGACCGAGGAAAATCATCTCCAGTCAGCCCCAGGTGAAAGCCCTGTGACTGGGCCGTTTTCATACATCACTACCCCGCCCTGGAGATCAGGTGTCCAGCTGGAAGGCATCCACAATTGTTCGCGATTTATCCTACAAACATTTGGAGGCTTTCACA
Organism: Trematomus bernacchii; assembly: GCF_902827165.1. Taxonomy (NCBI): domain Eukaryota; kingdom Metazoa; phylum Chordata; class Actinopteri; order Perciformes; family Nototheniidae; genus Trematomus; species Trematomus bernacchii. The sequence continues at coordinate 12,521 of NW_022987334.1, read as the reverse complement.
CAATACAATAAGGTCTATAATATATATCATATTAGGGTATTTGCTGTTGGCATTTAAATAAGTACCACTTTTTAGTGTTACTACACCTTTACTAATTACTAAAATATAGGCTTTACTACTTTATACTTATTTGCTTTCTAACATTCTTGCATAACATCACATTGTACAATCTTACATTGCATATACTTTCTAACTTCCTTGAACCTACTCATTTACTTACTTACTTTTACTCACTAACTGCATTTTTTTAACCCACGAGTCAGCCCTGTTGATGACTGCTAGCAGTTTACTTTTGTTGACTTTCATTGAGTGATCGTCTTTTTGTTTACTGTTCATTAAGGTTCTGCTGTACAGAAGGGAAACCAAAGAAGGCCCTGGAGTGAGGCAGAAAAAAAGGCTGTGTGGAGTCAACTTGGCAATTGGATTACGCTGATGAAAGTCCCTGGTAAAAAAAAGTGCACTGAGAGATACATGACTCTAAATGAATGCTAATGTCGCGCCGTATTTCCGAGTGTAGATAAGCAGCTGTGTGCTAGCATGTTCACCGTGTGAAATATGGTGATGTCTACGGTGGCCCTGAAGTGCAAGTCAAAACAACATTTCAGGAACCACCACAGCATTTCATAAAACACCACAGCATTTCAACTTATACGGAAAGGGTATTCCTTTAGGGAGAACACTTCTTGTTTGTGATTGGACAGAGCCAGCCAGAGAAGCACTGCTGTGATTGGTTGTTTTTGCTGCCAGTCAAGAAATGACACTAAGTGATTGGTCAGCACCCGACAGCGCAACATGTCCCAACACATCAGCCGTTAGCTGTTAGCACACAGAGCTCACAGCTCCTCATATCTGTTCAGAAACTAGACAAAAGTTAAACATGTACAAACCACAGACTGCCTGTGTCATGGCGAATACAGTCGCTGCTTTATTTATGTCTGTATAGGCCGTTGTGAGTTTGGACGGAGCAGCTACAGGTTAGTTTATCCTGATCGATCCGATCTCCATTCAGAAAACACGCATTTTAAAAGGTTTTTCGCCTGCCGTCTGTCTGCAGACTTGTCAAAGCATAAATTCATGGTTTTTACTAACCGGTATCAGTATGTTGTTACTTCGGCATCATTTTGAAACGTGTATTACAATTAAATCACGATTAGAGCGATGCGAATATTCGGGGCTTATCTCCCTGTAAATACTATGGTAGACTACAACAAAATGAACATATTTTACCGTGATTTAATTGTAATACACGTTTCAAAATGATGAAGTAACAACATACTGATACCGGTTAGTAAAAACCATGAATTAATGCTTTGACAAGTCTGCAGACAGACGGCAGGAGAAACCTTTTAAAATGCGTGTTTTCTGAATGGAGATCGGATCGATCAGGATAAACTAACCTGTAGCTGCTCCGTCCACACTCAGAACAACGGCATACAGACATAAATAAAGCTGCGACTGTATTCACCATGACACAGACAGTCTGTGGTTTGTACTTGTTTAACTTTTGTCCAGTTTCTGAACAGATATGAGGAGCTGTGAGCTCTGTGTGCTAACAGCTAACGGCTGATGTTTTGGGGCATGTTGCGCTGTCGGGTGCTGACCAATCACGAAGCGTCATTTCTTGACTGGCAGTAAAAACAACCAATCACAGCAGTGCTTCTCTGGCTGGCTCTGTCCAATCACAAACAAGAAGTGTTCTCCCTAAAGGAATACCCTTTCCGTATAAGTTTAAATGCTGTGGTGTTTTGTGAAATGCTGTGGTGGTTCCTGAAATGCTGTGGTGTTTCCTGAAATGCTGTGGTGTTTCCTGAAATGCTGTAGCGTTTTGTGAAATGTTGTTTTGACTTGCACTTCAGGGCCACCGTAGATGTCAGTGTTGTGTCACATCTTGTTCTCACTGCCCCAAACAGGACAAAAATCTTCAGGGTCAAATACGAGTTGCCCAACCTTTACCAGTGGCCAATCAGAAAACGTTCATAAGTTGAATTCTTAAGTTACTAGTATTACGTGGAGGCAGGGCTGGACTGGGACAGCAAATCGGCCCTGGCATTTAGACCCAGACCGGCCCAAATCCATAAAACAAACGAATAGTAGCGGTTCCTGACAAGAAGAATAACTCAGTATAATTTAAAAAAACGCTATTATTATCCTTTTTACGTACCAGGGGCAAACAAAACTAATACATACCACAAGTATGTGTAACTATCAATCATTAGAAATTAGACCTTCAAACCCTCTCACAAAGCGAACAGTGACCGAGCACTAATAGGGGGGTCTGGGGGGGTATGCCCCCCACAGAAGAAAAGTTTTAAAAATAACCCCTTAAATGATGACTTCTAGTGAATTTAGGGGGGGGGGGACCCTATAGTGCCCTGCCTCCCCTTTCTATGACAACACAATAGAGATAGGACCAGATGAGTCTACAGGATGAGTCGACGGCATCTTTTTATATACATTGACGCTTTCATTTAATTTTTCCATCCTTTTTTTAATCGCTGTAATTGTATTGCCTTTTTCATCTGTACACACGACACCTATTGCACGTCTGTCCGTCCTGGGAGAGGGATCCCTCTTCTGTTGCTCTCACAGAGGTTTCTTCCTACTTCCCACTGTTAATTGTGGGGTCTGTTTTGGGGAGTTTTTCCTTGAGCGCTGCAAGGGTCTAAGGACAGAGGATGTCGTACCTGTACACACTGTGAAGCCCTCTGAGACAAATTGTAATTTGTGATATTGGGCTATATAAATAAAATGTGATTGATTGATTGACGCACGCAAGGGGCTATAGTGCAAGTCTTAGGCGGCTGGTTTCTCAGAACCTCACAGAGCACACAGAACTGAAGGAACACAGGTTTAACCAAAAATACTATCCACTGTCTTTATTTTTTTTCCTGAGAATAGGTTTGAAAGAGACAGATTTAAATTTACAAAGAGAGTTGAAGCAACATTTGACAGAAATCCCACATAAATTACAAAAGTACACAACTAGCAAGATATATATACTGTATATATATACTGTACACACAAAGTAACTTATATACTAGACTGAAATAACTAAAATGAATGCTTGTTGTGGAGAGGGGCACTATGTCCAGCGTCCATTCCTCTCTGTGTGTGTGTGTGTGTGTGTGTGTGTGTGTGTGTGTGTGTGTGTGTCTGTTTGCATGTGTGAGTGTAGTTGGGGGGCTTTGGGAGAGTCAAAAAGGATGCAGGTGACCTCTTTGGTCCCTGATAGAGGTCCATACAAATAGGCATTGACATAACAATACCACACAGTTAATGGTCAAAACTACATGTGTGCCTACATTTTTTCTTCTATTTCTATATTATTCATTCTATATATTGTCAATCAAAACTACCACAAAAAGCTGACTATAAACATTTTTTTCAGGTCCCAAAAGACCACTGTTGCCCTTATAAACACATAAGTAAATAAACTAAACAAGCTGCCAGCTGACAGTAATTGTTCATGAATGGTGGTTAACAAAATAATGACATTCTTTCAATGAGACAACGTATCAGAGTCCCATTAAGCTATATTTTAACTTGCCAGGGAAAACCTAAAATAGCCAGCTTACTAGCTTGTAGGCTAACGAATGTTTCTCTAATAATATTTGTCTTATTAGTGCTTCATCAAGGGGATATTAATGGGTTCCAGAACTACAGAGTATCATAACCTTAATAATAATCTTTTCCTAATTTTCTTAGCTTCTGCTTACCGCGAGTTCTCCTCCCTCTCCCCACTCGCGCGGATCTCTCTCCCTCTCATCATCTTCCTCACCACCACCAATATCGGCCACGGGTGCTGAATATGGACCTGCACCTGTACTAAACATGTCGGTTATTTTGACACAAGCGGCAACATCAGCACGAAGGGCCTGCTTTTTTCTTGCCCGCAATTTTTCTGCTCCCCCTTTTCGCTTGGCCTTCGTCTTCGCCTTCGCCTTCTCCATTTCTAACTCGAACTTTTTTTTTTCTCGAAAAAAAAGGCGATTTGGCTTCAACGGCCGGCTCACCTCCTGGGGGCGTGATTTAATGATGCACACCGAGCGGCCCAAAGGGGGAGGTGATTAAAGATTTGATTGGGCCGGCCCAGTGTCAATTACTAAAAACATTTAAACAGAGGGCCAATCTACCCGTCTTATGGGCCGGGACTTCAGAAAAAAAAAAAAATGACGTGTCGGCCCAAAAGGCACGTCGGCCCACCGGGAAAATGCCCGGTATGCCAGATGGCCAGTCCAGCCCTGCGTGGAGGCCTCTAGTTATTTGTTATTATTACAGTTATTGACTGTGATCTTAAATCCAATATGAGTCTGCCATGACTGTTCTTTCTAAATGACATAAGGTCCCGTAATGATAATCCTGTGTGAATATGGCTTTACAAATCATTTGTGAAAGTTTTGGAGAGCACTGTCAAATGATGCCATCCTGAAGATTGGTTTGCCAGATTGTAGAATTCTCATTTAACAAATCTGTTATTTGGGCGGAAGGACTAGTTGAACAGATTGTGTAAGATTTCTTGAATTTGCCTTAGTTTTCTCTCTCAAGTAAAACAGATGGTTTGTTTATCATTCACTATTGTTCCTCTGCCTGTTGGGACAGTGTTGCCTTGTCCCTTGATCTCAGCAGTGAAGTTATTTTGTAAAATCGTAATCAGTAGCAAATTTTACAAAACTACATATACGTTTCAGATTTAAAGGAAAATGTGTTCAAATGTCTGACACTGTCAACCCAGGACAATGGACAATTTGGCTCAATAATGCACGCTGGCACTCAATCATACCTTTGGGATTGTTACACAGACAGAAAACGTATTTGAAAGATACATTTATCACATAGAATTTCCACACATAATGGCTTAATTAAGCAAACGTGACATTTTTCCAATAGTGTGTTGTTTCCACGAAATCTCACCAAAAACAAGTGGTTCACTCTGTGACACAAGTAGTTAGTAGAGTCAATGTAGAGTTAGAAGAGAGAAATGTTAATGTAGAGTTAGAGTCAATGGACAGTAGGTGAGTGTTTTTGTAACTGTAGTTCAACACACCTGTCAAATAAATCAATCTGTGATTATAGTTCTTGCATTGTTTGTTTTGTGAAGGAAGTAATACCTTGTCTTAGGTCATGTTCACACCAGCCTTGTTTAGTCTGGTTGAATCGAACCCTGGTGCGTTCAACCGCTTGGTGCGGTTTGGCCTATAAGCTAGGCTATATTTGCTTATGACTGCTCACCTCACTGGTCCCCTGTGTACAACAAAAGGCTGTGGTACAATCTGATCAGAGCCCTCCTTACTGCAGTCTGTCATTATATGTGTTTATAATGTTTTAACACACCAAAGAAGAGGACTATTAGGTGTGAATGCAACCTTAGTTTCCTGAAAGAGTGAATACTTAGGACATAACACAGTATGGCTTATAATACTGTTTAATACACAAGGGAGGTATCAAGACTAGAAAGCAAAGACAGAATATGGTATGTAAATGCATGAAACAATGGGAATGGCTGTGAGGGATGCAGGAGGAGCAGGGCCATGCAGGGACAGCAGGACCAGGGACAGCATTGGGAGGCCTAAAGATGGGAGCCACATCCATACAGCAAGAAAGAAACACCAACCACTCACACAGACAGAGGGCAAAAGGGTTAGTAACAAAACAACATGGGAGAAGAGAAGAAGGTGAGGATTTAAGAAACTGAGAGAGACATATACACCGGCATAGACTTTAAATTAAATACAGGGGCCTGCAGGCAGGGACTGAAACATATCATTATAGAATATTACATAAATAAGGTTTTAGGATTCAACAATCTCTTATCTCTTTGGATAACTGGACTTAAACTCACACTGTACATTTTACATGTATACTTAATTTAATATTCCATTCCTACACACTTAATGTATATAATATCCTGCTTTATATTTATTTTGTTTACTGTAAATTGGTATTTCAACATGTATATTTTCTACTTTTTGAATGCTGTTTTATTTCTATTTGTGATGTTTACATTTTAGAATTGTTTATTTCTAGTCTTTTCATTTCTCTTATGTGCAATGCCAATCTTTAATGCTGTGGGCCATAGGGCTCATAAAAGGTTTTTGAGAAGAAAACTTGTCAAAACTGCTGGGAAAAACACACACTTAAATCTGCCTAGCAACTGGCCGGTCCTCACAACACCGACCAAATTCACCACTTGTGTGAAAATTTGTGTTTTAACATTTTAAGTGACTTTCTGACTCACTACCCCCATCTTGTGTTAGAGATATTTTTTTCATCTTTGTGGCTATAGCAGAAAGGGGGGTCCTCACACCCTACCCTTGGGTCATGGTCCTCACAAGTATAGCAAAACGTGTGTGTGTGTGTGTGTGTGTGTGTGTGTGTGTGTGTGTTCCTCCAGAGTTCAGTCCTCAGTGACTCTGATGAACTCCTGTACGGTCGCGCTGGCTTCCTGTTCGCTCTGCTGTACGTCAACAGAGAGATGGGAGAGAACACGGTGGAGGAGAGCACCATCACTCAGGTGAGACACACACACACGTAAGATGCAGACGCAGCGGCTTGGCTCTCTGTTTGTTTATATACGTTTTAGCATGTTTACTTTCTAGCAGCAAGGTAGTAGCCTTTAATACAGGGGAGATTCCCAGTCGATCGCGAGATGTGTCTAAAAATAGAACAACAATATTCTGTTTTATCGTTAATGTCCTATAACATAATCTTCCTGTGCCAGAATAATGCACTTGAACGCATGATTGGCCGGCGTGATCCCATGTGTCGGGGCGTGGCTGGTTGGCAGTGGGCACTAGTTAGCTGACGTTGTCCGTGTCAACAGGAGTGACAGTCCGCACACACACAAGACCGCAATTATGGCAGAAGCTAGGGCTGTGCGATTATGGCAAAAATCATAATCACGATTATTTTGGTCAATAATTGATATCACGATTATTAAATACGATTATTCATTGACTTTGAAAACATCCATTTATTGAACTTTAAAGCTCCCATGTCATGCTTTTCCGGTTATTACCCGTCCCCTTGTGTGTTATGAAGGTTTTTATGCATGTAAACGGTGTGCAGAGTCAAAACCCTCAAAGTACACCCTGTAGCGAGTAAAACTCTAACACAGAAAATACCTCCCCAAAACGCCTCGTTGGAGATACGTCACTGCCCATTTGAGTCTTCCGGGTACCGCCTGATGTCATGCGGTACCCGGAACGAAATGGACCAATCCCGAAGAGCTATGGCCACACCAGCAGCGGCGTGTTCCTCCTCCAGAGGTTCGAAGAACCGGCATTTCACAGACGAAAGCTTCCAAAACATTGCCCAGTTTGAGGCCGGATATGCACAGCTTGTTTGGACCGTTTGGAGCAGGGGAAGATCTGGGTATACAACCTGTAAGTTTGCATTGTTATTTGTGTATTTATCAAACAAGACTGTTTAAATGTGTAAACTGTGTTGGACTGCTAAGCCATTGACACAGTGCTAACTGTGCTAACTAAGTTGCTAGAGTTTCCATATATCAACTCTAATATCAGCAGATGGCCTTGCATACATGTATCTCATAGCAGGAGAATGTCTGCATTCACACACAAAATACCTATTGACAGTATACTCCGGGTGATTTGCCGGTCAGTCGCGAAACGTAATTACATTATAGCTGGCGTAGCGATCTAACACACGGAGCTAGAGCTAGTTTTGGTCAGAAAAACATTTTTGTGATGCTACGTTGCTAGCGTTTAAATATATCAACTACAATGTCAGCAGATGGCCTTACATGTTTGTCATGGCAGGAGAATGTCTGCAGTCACACACACGGAATACTCATACAGTATACTGTACTGTGATTTACCGTACATTGTGACCGTACATATACTGCATGTAGCTAACGAGGCTAGCTGTATGCTAGCGCAAAACAATGTATTCATGCAAGTTACATTGTATGACCGAACGTAGCAGAATACCCGTATACGATTGCAATTATAAACACGTTATTGCTAGCCTAATATGAACCACTAGCTTTTGTTCATAGTAGTTTTATTACACTGCATTATAGTTGCCTTTCCTCCAAGCTAACGTTCATATCGTGTTAGCTACCAAGGTAAACAAAGCTAGGTTAGCATATTAGCAGGCAAGCTGTTCATTACACAAGTACTACTAACGAATCTAAAACAACTAAGTTTCTCTAATATTTTGTGATTTGCATTTGATTTCGTCCAGCCAGATCCTGGCGGACAATCCATGACGGGGAAGGGATTCTACTACTACTGAGGGTGCTAAAAGGCACCGCACCGACTGTGCGCAGGCAAGATGCGAGGAGGAGGAATGGATGATATACCGTGTATATATGTATATTTATGTTGATTTTGTACATTTCTAAAAATAAAGTTTAATGGAAATACTTAGTAGGCCTATCCTTTCTTCCCTGAATTCATATATAGCAAACCATGATTTGATTTCTCATCAAACAGTAGTAGTTTATAACGGGTAAAAATAACTTACTCTTTGTTATGAGAGTAGCTCGTAGGCCACAACGGAAAGACAAGGAGACATACACGAGTTTACAAAACCACGGCACATTTATTGTGGTAAATGCAGAGACAGGTGGTTGAGAGGATCGCAGAGTTAGTCTTCCTGCAGCCGCTTTGGAGAGAGACTGTGTCCGGAGGTGTCCGTGATCGTGCTGATTAGCCTCTTCAGCTCCACCCCATCGTAAGACAAAGGCCCTGGGGCCGTCACACTCTTCTATAACAGTTAAAAATATATATGTATATAAAATATACCGCTGTACCGACGCCATGATAAGACTGATGTTACGCTGAGAGCAGCCGGGAAAAGCACTGACATGGGCGCAGCCTCTCTGGTGGTTGACTAATCAGAACGAGTGGCCGAGCTGACCAATCGGAGCACACTAGGCTCACAGGGAGGGGGGGGCAAGAGCTCCAACGAGTCGTTTAGTGGAGAAAGTGAATACTGCTGAATACACATGCTTGACAGAGATGCTGTATGCGAAACCAATGTGAGTTTGGAAAATTGCACAGTATAAATCTATTTTAGTATACCTCAACAATGTAATTATGATCAGTGGAAATGGCCATGACATGGGCCCTTTAAAACAAATACAAATAATAATTTGAACAGTATCTTTTTAACTGTTGATTACCCTGAACGTATAATTCAACTTAAAAACCAATACAAAAAATAAATTAAATGATACATTTATATTTACATTTAAATAAATAATATCAAAATAATAAATACCAATAAGCAAGATCAACAAATATTTTGGAGCGCACTTCAACAAGCTACTAAACATATGTAAATATGATAAATACAAATAAATTAGACTAAAATAAATTAGATCCAATATGTTGCAGTGCACGGTCACAACCAAGCAAAGCAAAATAATCGTTTTTTACGATTATGTTGTTTTCGTAATTGTGGCAGGCCAAAATCGTAATTGCGATTAAAATACGATTAATTGCACAGCCCTAGCAGAAGCAAAAAAGCCCAAAATATATCATTTTCACTCCGAGTGGGAGGATGATTATTTTTGTATCTATTCCAATTCAAAGTCCATCTGTCTCATCTGCAATGCGAGCGTGGCTTTCCCGAAGAAGGGTAATTTAGGAGCGGCATTTCAAAACAGTGCACAAACGCTACGAGACGGAATTCCCTCCTAATTCTGCCCTACGCTCCCAAAAGGTGAGGGACCTGAAAGGACAGCTAAATGCACAGCAGTCCATTTTCACCAGGCCCAACAACAAGAGCAAGGCTGCTACCATAGCATCTTATCGTGTCAGTGACGTTCTTGCGAAACACATGAAGTCTTTCAAAGATGGCAAAGTTGTGAAAGAAGCATTCCTGGAGGCTGCCGACACGCTTTTTGGGGACAGTAAAAATAACAGTAGCATTTCAACAGGTTTTTGATATAATAAAAACTCAAGTTAGATACCGTTATTAATCAGCTGTAAGTTTTAGTTTGTTTGAACTTATTCATTATAATTATTGTACAAAATGGTATAACAATAATGCAAACTTAAATTGATTATAGTCTATTATCAATTCAGGTTAAGAAACTAGTGTTGCTTGCATCCTATTTTAAAGGCATTTCTTTTTATACTCTACTAAAATGCAACAAGAAAAGGGTTTGATTCTATTAATTTTGTCTTTTTTATTGCACTTTGTCAAGCATGCATGTAGCTTCAGATCTGAGTTGTCTTATTAGTAAGCCTAATTTATACTTTTGGAGCAACACTATTTTTATATAATGGCAAAGAAAGGGTTCAGAGTCTTTTTTTTCCTGTGTCATATGTGGCAGCACTGTTCAATGTTTCTTGAAAACATTACCCACTGTGGTATGTGACGTGTGAATAAACTCCAACTCTGCATCAACAACACCGTTGTGTAACTTCAGTTAAATACTTGTATGTGTGTAGATTAGAAAGAGGTAAGATAAATGATCAGCAGTATTTTATGAAGTATTAATCGTACAAAGGTCAGTTTTATACAAGTAGAAGTGTGTATTTTCCTGGTAGTACGCTGTCAGTAATGGCTACGCCTCTCTATTTGGACTGGTAGATCTCGGCACACTGGCAACTTTAAAAGTAGCTCTCGGTTCAAAAAAGGTTGGGCACCCCTGCTTTAATACATAACTGAGCTAAATTATTTTTCTTTCAGAACTGATCTCCGTTTGGACACAACTGTCATCCCTCTGTAGATTCTACGCAGCCCGGAGGCAATCTTTTTCACCGTCCCACCAGCGAGGCGGCGGCGGAAGGAGAGGAGACAGAAGCGTGGTAAGTGAGCCGGGCTAAGGTCTAGGCTAAAGGCTAACCCGTACAGACCGGCGCTTCCGATCATCACAGAGATCTGGCTGAACCACAACATCTACACAAACATTCCAGGGGCATTTAAAGCAACATAATCCCCACATCTTGGACAATCTGACCACATCTCACTAATTATGATTCCAGCTTACAAACCACATATCTGCAAAACAAAACCAGCTATCAGGACAGTACAAGTGTGGTCTGAGGAAGCCACCTCATTGCTGCAAGACTGTTTTGAACACACAGACTGGGATTTGTTTGCTGAGGGGTTAGATCTTGGGGAATACAGCAGCTGCGGCGCCAGGATTTAAATTTTGGGTGGGCCAATGTAATTTCGGCTGGGCCTGTTCTAACAGATGTTTCTCGTTAACAAAAATAAAATGTAAAGAAATGCCTGCATATCATTGTAGGCAACTGTGTAATGCATATTTCCTATAGTAAAGACACTTTTTCTAAACCCTTCTCTTTTAAACATTTTCACTTATAAGAAGCTTAAATATTATTTAAATAATTAAAGGTGGGGTAGGTAAGTTTGAGAAACCGGCTCGAGATAATCTTTTATGCCCTTTCCCTGTTAGGTTCTGCAGACAGTCCCAGATTTGTTTATGATTTGTGACATGTTAACCATTATTTATACAGCTTATCTACACATATGCTGACCAGCTGCTGCTGGTAGTGCCCAAAACCAGGCTCAAAACCCGAGGGCACCGAGCCTTCGCAGCAGCTGGCCCTAGGCTCTGGAACACTTTGCCCCTCCATGTGAGGTCGGCCCAGACCGTAGGGGTTTTTAAATCCACTCTAAAAACTCACTTCTTCTCTCTGGCTTTCTAATTAGAGCGGAGCACGACTTCTGACTTTTCCGTGTGTTTTATTCTTATTTTTTTTTTTTTTAAGTTATATCTGTTGTAATTTATTGTCGTTTATTGTGTTTTGTAGTAATGTGTTTTTTTTATTACATGTACAGCACTTTGGCTCGACCAAAAATCGCTTTTAAATGTGCTTTATAAATAAAACCTGATTTGATTTGATTATAATCATGTATAATCACATAATGTTCATTAACAGCAAAGTTATCCTTGTATCCATTAATTATTGATATGTACATTGAATTACAATTAATCTAATGTTATATACAGTATATAGCTATCTTTCATATATATTCAACAATAGACAGATAAGATAAGATAGAGCTTTATTGTCTCCCTTGGGAGAAATTTGTCTTGGGCATCGAGATAATAAACATAAAACATTCAGGTCAATCACTCATAGATACAGAACAGAGATCACATATCACATGGCAAAGAAACAAACAAGAAACATACAGGTACAGCACTTTCCCCATTGCACATATCCCTATTGCATTCATACATCATCAAATATTGCAGTTTTCCCTATTGTATTTATACATAAATCAAATATTGCACCTTCCCTACTGCATTCATACACAAATCAAATATTGCACTTTCCCTATTGCTTTTATGTATCTATTTATACATTCATGTATTTATTACCACATGTATTTATTGCTGTATTTATTCCCACATTCATTTATTCATACTTGTGTCATGTTCCGTTCTTGTCTGATAAGGAACAGCAGGGGGTGCTGTTGCAGTGTGAGTGCAGATATACAGTACAGTATATAGCTATCTTTCATATATATATTCAACAATATACAGTATCCTTCCTGCAGCATATATAACACAG
>NW_022987333.1:0-28030 GCF_902827165.1 Trematomus bernacchii | reverse complement strand
GAGAGAGACTGACTCTGTGAAAACCTCCTCTCAGTCTGAAGGACACCGCTTTGAAGACATTACAAAGAGCTTTCAGTCTGTGACAGTCCAGGTAGCAGAGAGGGATTGTCTCTTTGTCAGAGAGAGAGAGACTGACTAACAAAGAGACAGAGGACATGATGTCATAAACAATGTCCCTGATGGGCTTACCCTGAGCAGGTGAGAGTCAGGAAGGAGAGAGAGGAACGTGATACTGCACACTCCCTCAGAGCAGATCCAGACTGAACACAGAGAGAGTCGATCCTCCACACAGATCTCAGTGAGGACTCCTCTCTCTCTACAGAAACAGCAGAGCCACAGTCGAGCTCTCTGCAGGCGACTCCTGCTGTCTTGAGGTTCCAGGGAGAGTTAAAGCCCTCCACTGGTCTCCATTCTCCCTCATGGTTCACCTCCAGTTCTCCTGCACAGCGACTCTCTCCTCCCACCAGCTGAACACCAGGCTCTGGAGAGAAACAAGAGAGTCGTGTCCTTCATTGATATTAGCATATTTTAATAATGAATAATTTATACTATTAATACTTCCGAGTGATAATCAGATCATTAACTCCAGCTCTCTATAAACCAGTGGTGGGAAGTAATAAAGTACATATACTCAAGTACTGTAAGTACAGGTTTGAATGACTTTACTGGAGTATATCGTTTTATAATACTTGTTAGAGCCAGTATTTTGCTTTTATAAGAAAGGCCTAATTGTGACGTCTGTAGTCAACGCACTATAAAGGACTACATTTCCCACGGCGCCTGTGCTAAAGCCACAGTGATGGGCAACCTGTTGAGAGTCGCCGTCGAGTACCCTTTAAGTTATGAAGTTATAAGCATTATCAAGAAAGAAAGAATACCTAAGTTGTTTGTTATTTTATTTGAGTTTGGCCTATTTCTTTTGAATATTGTAAAGGCCTATTTTCTTTGTTGCATGTGCAAAAGTTTGTTATTTTATTTTGAGCAAACACATCGCAACATCATCTAACCATCGGAGGCCAAGCAACACTTCAAACTGTGAGTCATTTAAAGGAAAGCAACTAGTTAGAACTATCTGTGTAGAGCAGGGGTGGGGAACCTTTTTCCTCTCAAGGGCCATTTCCATGTTTTCAACATCCTCCGAGGGCCGTACAAATGATTGACCTCTGCTTCAAAAGACTCAAATCACAGCCCATTCATTTGGCCTTTCTTTCATGCTGTGCAAAGAAAAAGCAACCTCTTAATCCAGATATCTCACCATGACTCACGCATGCATGCACGTGCACGGTGTGGCATGCATGCACGTGCACGGTGTGGCATGCATGCACGTGCACGGTGTGGCATGCATGCACGTGCACGGTGTGGCATGCATGCACGTGCACGGTGTGGCAGGACCACCACAACAGAAAGATATGGACACAAGATGTGTGCAAATGTGTTTAGTTTCCTATCCATGTGAACATGATTGAAGTGGGGGGGGACCTAACCTCCTCTAGGGGGGTCCAGGGGGACAAACCAGGGGACTTTACTTCCTCTTGATACCGTGGGTTATTTACAAAGAAAAACCTAAATATAGCCTACTTGTTGTTATTGTGCTTCTGTCTTTCTGTGTCTTCTCATCTGTAAACTCCCTCAACGCGCGGCTCGCTCTCTTTTCTTGATCGCCCTCTCATGGGTGAACAGTTCACTGTCCCGCTGCATTGTAGGATTTCTGCCATGTACCACTTTAGTTTGACCATCTCTGTTATTAAGTTATGGAATACTACATTGAATTGTCCCCATTCTTTCTTTAATAGTTAGTAACATTAGATATTTTAATGAGATATGGACCGCAAAACAAAAAATGTCCCTGGTTTTCATTTTTAAAATCAAGTCACCGAATGCAAGTATAGTCGCCTTAGCTTATTTTCTTATGAGATGTGAATTACTGTTCAATTTAGTTGATGTAATAATCGTTTGGTTTCTTTTACATTAAAACAAGTTACAATTTTCAAAAGATCTTATGTTTTTTTTCGGGGGGAGGCCCTTTTTCCAGTTTAGAGCAATAGCCCCTCCAAATGTCTGTGCACGTCCCTGCCTGGAAGTATAACAAGTCATTCAAGTTATCTCCACCTTTACCAGCTGCTAAATTCAAAATGATGTTCACATGAATGGATCATTGATTAGAATCCAGACTATAATATATCATTATGAAAATAGTCGTACTATGAGTCATATTAATGATGGTACCTTAAGCATTATTTGATCCTAATACTTTGACCTAAGTACATTTCAATACCAGACTTGTTCTTGTTACAGTATTTCTACACTGTGGTATCACTTCTTTGAATCAAGTATAACATCTCCCCCACATCTATAAACTAATAGGACCTGAAACATGAAACATATGATTAAGTAGAGCTAAAAAACATTTCAATCAGAAAGCTAAGCGTGGAGATTAGTAGCATGTTTATGTGTGGCTCTGTCATTTGAACCCTTTGGTGAACATGTGCAATATGGGGCCGTGTACGTGTGTGTTTCTCTTTTAACACAAGAAACTAAATCCCCCAAAAATCCCATAAAGATTTTCAACAAAAACTGAAAAAAGGAACACAAAAGCCTTTTTTTCTGATTTTGTTGTTTGTGCAGGTAAATAAAAAGAATACTGTTGAGCTTGACACATTTTCCCTAAGTACACTGCACACAGATAAGAAAGACAAATAATGGCCCTGCCACAGACTGCACTAGCGAATACATTCGGGGGGCTGGTAACCCTGGTCCAGGGACGGGGTTTGTGATCTCATCTAGTGGGGAAAGCCCTACTGGGTGCCAATATGGCCAAGCAAGGATACCTTCGTGAAGAGAGACTGGAGCCTTTGGAGTGGGGACCTTATGTTCCCGGTGAATGTGTAATTGGTAGAGTTGTTACTGCCATGGTAAGATGGCACGGCTCCCTAATGGGCCGACTTTTGAATCCTCCAGTGGATTGCCTGGTCTCGGAAAGAGAGGGAGGCAAAGTGTTACTGTGCAGAGACTGCTCTTTGGAGCATCAGCCGAGGCTGACAGTTGGCACTTGGCCACCTCAGGATAAGGCAGCATATCTAGCTGTCATTGCACGTGAGATGGGGAGAAATGAAGGACCTGCGAGTCCCATCTGGGACTTTTTCTGTTCAGAGCAGTTTTGTCTGCTAGTTCAATATAGGATCCAATGCATTCTGTTTTTGGTCAAATGAAGAAGACATTTGTGAATGATTTACGGCTAAAAATGTTCTATGCTTTCAATAAAGCTAAGTGGGGACTTTTGGCTTTTCTTATTATTCTAGCTGTGGCGATAGTTTTAGGTGTTTTGTTCAGATTTGGACTGCTTCAACAAGCACTACTGTACATCACAACATTATTTTAGTTCCTGATCAAATTCACCTTTAAGATGATTTGGCTGGCCCTTAAACTGCTAAGGCTAATCTTAAAATGTACATGTTTCTTTTTGGGTCATGGGTTAACAAAACAAGGGAGTTAAACAAAGGAAGACATTTAGGGAGGGAGCATCCTGTTGTTCAGGGGGAAATGGAGAGGTTGGCTTCGGTAGATCAACATGATTTCTCCTCTCCCAACTTTGCTAAAAACCTTTATCCATAAAAGCTGCTTAAGAAAACAATTATAAAGAAAATGTTCAAAACTGCTGAGAGGGAGATTTCTCCTCTTTGACTCTCCTCCTTGCTGCAGGCTAAGCACCGGATGTTGCTGTGGTTTGACATGCAGCTCCGAGATAGAGATCAGCACCCCCGCCTTTACATACTCTCACTACTCTCTGGACCTGAGACAGTGACAGTACGTAATGGAGAGACAGAGCTTTACCTCTGAGAATGCTTCATCCCAGTCAATACAAGAGATCCTGATTGGAATTATTTGGACCATTTTTTGATTTAGTTTTGATTACCCCAAAGTCGTTAAAGAATGGGGGATTTGTGACTTTGATCTTAGCTATCCCCATTTTACTTATTAGAAACTGGCAAAATGGCCTTATCAATCGGCCAACGCTGAGTTGTTTATTGATTTATCCATTTTTAGCAGAAAGAAGAGTTCAGTTGTGTTATTAGTTTCTTCCTATCAGGGAGCAGTTCAATAAGTAGAATAATGTTAGAAGGTTTTTAACTGCTAAAAGTCATTAGAATAAGTTTGCTCACTTTGGAGATTGTGACCAACTCCTTTTGTAGTATCTGGTGTTTATCCAACTCCTGGTTGGTAGTCATGAATTTAAAACCAAGTAGATGTAACAATATCTTTAAGAAAATGTGTAATATTTACTATTGCAATGTTTCAGTCCCTTTATAGACGTTCTGTTGAGTGGTTGGTTGGTGATGGACGCTTATATCAGAGAGAAGATTTATCTGATCATTTGTTGCCAGCATCTAGGACGGGTCTCTCACTGAGACTCCGTTTTTTTATTGAAACACTCATTTATCATTTTAGTTACATAAGTTTACATAAAATTGAACAGATATTCATAAACAGTTATCTCACTTCGTTTTGTATAGTTACCCACTTTATATATGAACATATGTTTGATGGTAGCCTATATATTAAAAAAGTACAAATTGTCCATTGAATGATGGAAAATAATATACAGTTTATAAATATATACAGACACACACATATATGCACGCATATATATATGCATATATGCACGCATATATATATATATATATAGGCATATATATAAATATGCATATATATATTCACATATATATATATATATATGCATATATGCACGCATATATATATGCATATATGCACGTATATATATATATGCATATATTACGGCGGACCGGCTATTTGGAGTGGAATGCAGCCCATCCACGGCAGACAGCCCAAACAGTATTCGAATGCGCCACTTCCGGCTGACAGTGGCTGACCTCCGTCTTCGCTAAACATAACTCTCTAAAACGTGTTAACGTTCTCATTGGACACATTACGTGCCAGTGATCATCACCAATCAATCTCACAGATTTCGGGGAGGCCCCCCCCCTCTCCAGCAATAGATTGATCTGATTGGCAGATTCAAATCTGCGTTGCCGTCTCTGTCTGTTGATTCTGTCGCTGAGTGTCAAAGAGAAAGCATTCATCAGGTGCTTCGAAACAGAAAATTAAAAATAAACGAGAGGAAAACACAGCACGAGAGTCAGGTATGTGTGTGAGCATTTAAAACTATTTTAAATTGAAATAATTCTGCATGTACACTACAAGTAGTCTAGTTGCTTAATCCGTATGTCCCGTCTCTCGGCACTACAACAGCTACATTAGCTAACGTTAGTTAAATTAGCTATGTTAGTTCCCTCGTGTATAAGTGTATAACCGGTCCGCAGCTTTGTGAACATTAGTCTATGTGTTCTGATGTTAGTAACTATGTAGGCTAACATTAGTTAGGCTATGTGTTGTGGACTAATGCATTCAAGTTAGTTCACATTTTAGTTGTTATTGCCCCTGCTGACAATTGTGTGGATAATATGTAGCCTACAGTCAATGGAATTTCACATTTTGCTCTCCAGTGTATGTTATTTTAATGTTGACCCATAATACTATATATCTATATATTTTACAGGAGCATTGTTGAAATGCATAGGTCGAACTAAGCCTGCAGAACCACAAGTCAAGAGGACAGAGGAGCCAGATAGCAGTAGTGACTGAGGCAGAATAAATAAGGAGAGAGGGCCCATGCAGAGAGGCAGACATCAGTAGTGAGGAATCAGACCCAAAACACACGAGGACAGAGGAGCCAGATCGCAGTGGTGAGGAATGCACTGTCATTTAATTTCACTGTAATTTTACTTTTCACATATCACTTTATTCACTATTCAGCTTAGTTATCCTTGCCATGAAGGAATGAATGATTGAATGGATGAATGTTCTATATTATTTTAATGACAGATTGAACCACAGCAATATTGTTTTAGAGATTTTATATCAGGGATGCAAACTCATCAGGTATGAAAAAGGTGACAAGGATCCGAGCCCCCCGACCCCACGGAATATCAGCTTTAAAATTAGGAATAACAGAGGATTTTAGCAGTCAGAACAACTAAAGCAGCAGTGTTAATAACAGAAACGCCAAAGAGTCACATCTAGTAGAAATGTATAAAAGCATTTATTTTAATTGTGTAGCAGTCAGTTTATAATTTTGGCAGCACTGTTGAGCATTTTGAAAATGTATTTTCATGCCTCTGTGCAAGGCTTAGTCTTTCTATCTTTATAGCCAGTGGTGTAAAGTAACTAAGTTCATAAACTCAAGTACTATACTTGGGTACAATTTTGAGATACTTGTACTTTATTTAAGTATTTCAATGTTTTGCTACTTTGTTCTTCTTCTCCTCTACAGTTCAGAGGTAAATGGTGTACTTTTTTGTGAAATCAGACTTTAGTTCCACCTGGAGTAAATTCACAAGCTACCCTGCAGTATACAAAGTCATTCAAACTAGCTGCACCTTTACCAGCTTTGAGAACACTTTCATGATCAATCATTATAAAACATATCATATATATTATTCTGAAATGGACCAATCTGCACAATCACTACTTTTGAGGAACATTTTGAATGCAGGACTTTTACTGTAACAGAGTATTCTTACACTCTGGTACTTCTACTTTTACTCAAGTACAAGATCTGAGTACTTCTACTTTTACTCTAGTACAAGATCTGAGTGCTTCTACTTTTACTCAAGTACAAGATCTGAGTACTTCTACTTTTACTCTAGTACAAGATCTGAGTGCTTCTACTTTTACTCAAGTACAAGATATATACTTATACCACCTCCGTTTATAGCCTATGAAAAAAGCTATTTGAAAACGAAGGCTAAAGCTAACGTTAGCAGATAGTGACAATGTATGCTAGTTAGCTAGCTCAACGATTCCTTAAATAATATTGCGACAGAAAAACTTTTCAGTGCACATCACGCTCTGCCGCTCCGACAGGCCCGTTCTAACAGCTGTTCACCAGCGGTCCAGTCTGTGCCACAGTGACTCCGGACCGCACAGTTAATATTAACGAACGCACCGTAGCCTAGGTAATGTAGCTGCTGAAGCTAGACCCTCATCCCGGAGCAGCAGAGCCTTATTATACATCCATGAGCAGAGCCGACAGGCAGGAAGACTCAAGCACACAGCTCGCGCTTCATTATAATATATAAAAAAAGAACACCATGCGTGTCATGATGGCACATAACAGCTCGCGGCCGCAGATTACTCCGGGTCCAAGACCCCCCCCCATACCCCAAAAATATTTTTATTGCAGATCTACATGAATCACAAACGACCTATTTTGGATTCAAAACGGCGAATTTCGCCGAAAGGTGACAAGTTTGCATCCCTGTATATGTTTAACTGCTATGCCTGTCATCTCTGCTCTGTGTCATTGTGTTGTCTCCTGGGTTCTGTAGTGCCCGGAGTCTGTCTTTTTTTTTTTTTGTAAGGTCATCATTGTAATAAGAATTTGTTCTTAATTGATTTTCCTGGCTAAATAAAGGTTCTACTACTATTTATTCAGTTATTTTATTACTGGTACTGCTAATTGCACTATGCGTATTGTTGTATATTGTATATACGTATGTATTTACTACTACTACTTACAAAATCGAGGGTTGTAGCTTTGTGTCAGTACATATTTCAGGGTTTTTCTATGCCTTTGTTCATCTAAATTCTAATACTCATAGGCGACTACCACTCCTGCCGATGCCGAGGCCCAGTTCTCCCTTCCCACCACCCCAGGCTCATTGTGCTAGGTTAAACTCTCATTCAATAAAAGTAGTCTTTTAAAGGTGGGGTAGGTAATTTTGGAGAAACCAGCTTGAGTGCGCTAGAATTTGAAAATACACAGCCGGAAAAAATCTGCCACTTCCTTACAGAGCCCCTCCTCCAACACACACAAACGCGCACATGACCAATGAGGGCACGAGATAAGTTTGTGCACAGATGGAAGGCTGACAGGCAGGTAGGCCATCCAGTCATTTCAGCCGGGCCGGCTAAAATGATTGGTCGTGCTTTTTACAGTACCACGGCTTCCACAGATGACATTTTTTATGGATTTTTTGTCAAAGCATTTAAGATATTCATTGCTATCGGGATGTTAAGAGCATTCCATGGAATATAACAAAAAGTGTATCTCGAGCCGGTTTCTCAAACTTACCTACCCCACCTTTAAAGATGAATGCAATTACATTTTAAAAAGTTTTAAACAGAACTGTTACAGATGCAGATGCTTGGTCCAAATTCCATAAAATATACCAACCAGTAGCGCCACACTCAGACGAAAATGTACAAAGCCTATTCTTCCACTATTTGTATTCCCACATTATTCACCAAGCCAGCCCATGCTTTAATATAGATATTATGGATATTGTTATAATTCCTGCTGTCTTTTGTGAACTTCTAATTATTTGTAATTGTTCTGTTCCACAGATGCTGTAGTAAACCACCATCCAGGAACCAAGACATCAGATATAAGAACATCCATTAACACAAGAATTTGTGAGTTAAGACACGAAAAAAACAAGATTGACGATTAAATAGGGTACAAGACTGTTTTTTTGGCCCTGTTCCGGACCTTGTTTTAATGAGTGATCAGCTCATGTTTAAAGTTGTCACCAGGTGAAACAAAAAACAAGATTGTTAAATAGGATAACAGACTGCTCTTTTTGGCCCTGTATGAAATAACAATGCATCATTTATTAACTATACCTATACAAAATGTAATACATTTTCCCTTCATTATGTAATAACACCTCCTTTTGTAATAATTTGCCCATTATGTAGTAAACAAGTTCAATGCAAATATGTAATACATGTCGCCACATTTTGAAATATATTATTACATATTGCTGTGGTTATTACAAAATGAGTTGCAAACAATAACATTACAACTGTTTATTTATTCAACCATGAATCATCCTTACTCATCATTTAAAAATATTTCAGTAGAATATCTTTCATTGGCCAAAACTAGATCAAGTGTTACCATATTCATTAGCCAACATGTATATCAACATCAATTTTGGGATATATTTACAGTTTGGTTATGGTTACATAATGAATATTACAGTTTTTTAAAAGGGCAACTCACGCATTTTGTAATAACCATTGCAAAATGTAATAATTTATTACAAAATGCAGGGAAATGTATTTTATATTGCGTTCAGGCTGTTACAGAATGCAGCAGATTATTACAAAATGTGGGTTTTATTACATAATTACATGAAAATGTTCTTGAGTCATTACATAATGTGTTGTTCATAGGCCTTTTCTTTTATTCTTTCCTTGTCCTTCTTTTAATGAGTATTTTGATAACTGTTACACATTGATAGAAACAAACAAATTAAGCTTCTCATTATTCAGACTCAGCTCTCAGCGCTTAAGCTTCTTTTAAATGTTGATAAAACCAAGGTAATGCTCTTTTCAAAAGCTAAAAAGACACCAGAGCCTGTTTTAGATATTGTAACTACGCAAGGAATAAAACTTGAAGTGGTTACCTGTTACAAATACCTTGGTATCTGGCTTGATGATTGTCTCACTTTTAAACTTCATGTCAATAACCTGCTTAAAAAACTGAGGGTTAGGCTAGGTTTCTTTTACAGGAACAAGTCCTGTTTCTCTTTTGAAGCCAGGAAAAGGCTATTCACTGTGACCTTTTTACCTGTACTGGACTATGGTAATCTGATCTATATGAATGCAGCTGCCCATTACCTGATCAAGTTAGATGCCGCCTATCACAGTGCTCTGAGATTTGTGACAAACAGTAAAGTATTAACCCATCACTGTACCCTGTATGCAAGGGCAGGTTTGCCTTCACTAACTGTACGGAGGCTCAGTCACTGGTACATTTTTATATACAAAGCCATGTTACGGAAACTTCCATCCTACATCTGCTCGCTCCCTGATCTCACGGCAAATTGTAAGTGGCTACTGCCTGAGATCGAATGCTGTGGTTTTATTAAATGTGCCAACTGCTAGGACTGTCTTAGGGAAGATAGCTTTTAGATGCGCAGCTCCGCTAACTTGGAACAGTCTGAGCAATTTGGTTCCACTAAATGTTTTTAAAGCAAGGATAGATGCTATCCAATCGGAAACTGTTGGAACCTGTAAATGTTACTAGCTATATAAACTGTAGTCACTGTAAATATGCTGTATGATGTCCTTTTTGTTTTTCTGTTATGTTTATATGTATTCATGTGGAACCTACTTGCAGCAGGTCCCCCTTGAAAAAGAGATCAATGATCTCAATGGGATTCACCTGCATAAATAAAGGTTTGAAATGAAATGAAAGATTTTTTTTATCAGAACATGCATTTCTCCTCATTGTGAACATATATTGCACTCATGTTCAGAATATATGGTACGTACATAGTCTTTTATAAATCTGAATATATATAGCGCATACATGTCCCCATATAATTGTGAATATATATTACATACATGTCCCCATATAAATCTGAATATAGAGTACATACATGTCCCCATATACATGTTAATATATAGTAAATGTATGTTCACATATATGTTCATCATGTTACTATACATTTTTGACTACTTATGCTAATGCTGTTAAGCCATTTAGCTTTGTGTTGTTTAAACCCACTTATATACTCAGCTCCTGAAAAAGGAATACAAGCTAAGAGATAAGGAACAAGGTTTTCTTAGAGAGAAAGTGAGGGTTAGGAAACCCGATAGAGGAAACAGGGAGGTTGATAAGTTAGCAAGGGAGCGGCCAGCTAGCCTGGGGTCTTTGCGTCTTATTATACCTGGGGAATGGAAGGAAGGAGAGAGAGTGAGAGTTCCACCGCCCGACCACCTTAACGTATTAGGAAATACACAAGACTTAGCTCATGTAGGGGCAGATAGAGTGGTCATGTGTATGAAAAGCCAAAGGATTGATATACCTGAGGCAAGGGAGACAGTGATACACTTTAGGAAAAGTTGTCTCGAGTGTGCGCGTTCAGGAGTATTCGAAAGACGGAAACTCACCCGCGTCACATTATCACACACACCCAATAGACACTTCAGTGCTGATGTGGCGGGTCCCCTGTCAACTAGAACTATTTTAAGAAATAAGTACTTCCTTATTTGTGCAGACAATGGCTCAAGTGCTAAGATAGTTTATCCCCTGAGAGTTGCAACGGGGAAGACTTTTTCTACAAGATTGGCAGAACTGTTCATTCAATTTCCAGATATTGAATCATTAAGAATAGATAATGGAAAACATTTTAAGAACTTTGATGTTCAAGATTTGTTAGAATCACGCGGTGTCACACAAATCTAGTCTGTCTCTTATAAACCTGAAACTAATGGTGTTGCTGAAAAAGCGCTTAGAAATGAAATGTATTATTATTATTATGAAAACTGAGGGAGAAGACACCGTAGTGCAGGTAAATAAAAAGAATACTGTTGAGCTTGACACATTTTGCCTAAGTACACTGCACACAGATAAGAAAGACAAATAATGGCCCTGCCACAGACTGCACTAGCGAATACATTCGGGGGGCTGGTAACCCTGGTCCAGGGACGGGGTTTGTGATCTCATCTAGTGGGGAAAGCCCTACTGGGTGCCAATATGGCCAAGCAAGGATACCTTCGTGAAGAGAGACTGGAGCCTTTGGAGTGGGGACCTTATGTTCCCGGTGAATGTGTAATTGGTAGAGTTGTTACTGCCATGGTAAGATGGCACGGCTCCCTAATGGGCCGACTTTGAATCCTCCACTGGATTGCCTGGTCTCGGAAAGAGAGGGAGGCAAAGTGTTACTGTGCAGAGACTGCTCTTTGGAGCATCAGCCGAGGCTGACAGTTGGCACTTGGCCACCTCAGGATAAGGCAGCATATCTAGCTGTCATTGCATGTGAGATGGGGAGAAATGAAGGACCTGCGAGTCCCATCTGGGACTTTTTCTGTTCAGAGCAGTTTTGTCTGCTAGTTCAATATAGGATCCAATGCATTCTGTTTTTGGTCAAATGAAGAAGACATTTGTGAATGATTTACGGCTAAAAATGTTCTTTGCTTTCAATAAAGCTAAGTGGGGACTTTTGGCTTTTCTTATTATTCTAGCTGTCGCGATAGTTCTAGGTGTTTTGTTCAGATTTGGACTGCTTCAACAAGCACTACTGTACATCACAACATTATTTTAGTTCCTGATCAAATTCACCTTTAAGATGATTTGGCTGGCCCTTAAACTGCTAAGGCTAATCTTAAAATGTACATGTTTCTTTTTGGGTCATGGGTTAACAAAACAAGGGAGTTAAACAAAGGAAGACATTTAGGGAGGGAGCATCCTGTTGTTCAGGGGGAAATGGAGAGGTTGGCTTCGGTAGATCAACATGATTCCTCCTCTCCCAACTTTGCTAAAAACCTTTATCCATAAAAGCTGCTTAAGAAAACAATTATAAAGAAAATGTTGCTTAGAGGGAGATTTCTCCTCTTTTGCCTCTCCTCCTTGCTTGCAGGCTAAGCACCGGATGTTGATGTGGTTTGACATGCAGCTCCGAGATAGAGATCAGCACCCCCGCCTTTACATACTCTCACTACTCTCTGGACCTGAGACAGTGACAGTAAGTAATGGAGAGACAGAGCTTTACCTCTGAGAATGCTTCATCCCAGTCAATACAAGAGATCCTGATTGGAATCATTTGGACTATTTTTTTATTTAGTTTTGATTACCCCAAAGTCGTTAAAGAATGGGGGATTTGTGACTTTGATCTTAGCTTAGCCCCATTTTACTTATTAGAAACTGGCTAAATGGCCTTATCAATCGGCCAACGCTGAGTTGTTTATTGATTTATCCATTTGTAGCAGAAAGAAGAGTTCAGTTGTGTTATTAGTTTCTTCCTATCAGGGAGCAGTTCAATAAGTAGAATAATGTTAGAAGGTTTTTAACTGCTAAAAGTCATTAGAATAGGTTTGCTCACTTTGGAGATTGTGACCAACTCCTTTTGTAGTATCTGGTGTTTATCCAACTCCTGGTTGGTAGAAATGAATTTAAAACCAAGTAGATGTAACAATATTTTTAAGAAAATGTGTGATATTTACTATTGCAATGTTTCAGTCCCTTTATAGACATTCTGTTGAGTGGTTGGTTGGTGATGGACGCTTATATCAGAGAGAAGATTTATCTGATAATTTGTTGCCAGCATCTAGGACGGGTCTCTCATTGAGACTCCGCGGGGATAATAGGGAACCACCTCGCTGGTATGTTACAGAACATTTCCAAGATTATTTTGACATTAGTCCTAGGGAGCTTGGGGAAGGGTCTACCTGTCCTCCTCCGGCTAAGAAATCTAGGACTTCTGTGCCACCAAACTAATCTTTTACAGCAGCTGACCAGACGGGCCACAGATGAGAGAAGGCCCCATAAATGCTGTGGACCTGACCTGCCGACATTGTGCCGTTAAAAGTGCAGAGTATCTAGATTTATTTTAAACATCATGTTACTATACATTTTTGACTACTTATGCTAATGCTTAAGCCATTTAGCTTTGTGTTGTTTAAACACAGTTATATACTCAGTGGTGCATATCTATGTTTTCTGATATACATGATTGTTAATCATTATATTCTTTTATGTTTGTGTGACATTATGATAATATTCAATTGTTTCGAGATAAGTTTGCTTTTTAAACTTTGACAAGAATTAGCTTTTGACTTTTATGTATTGTGGTTGCGCTTGTGGTTTTTGACACCTTGAGAGCGGTTACAGCGGGTATGAAGACACTGAAGCACAGGATGCAGGCGGCCTACGCAAAGGACTTGAACCAACTTCAAGTTTGCATATTTGAAATGAAATGTTTAAAGAAAAAACTTGATTCTAAACATGACATTGACAACGTGTTCTGCTTTCATGAAAAATGTTCATATTCCCTCTCGTTAAAATAGCATATTATTACTATCAGTCTTTATTTGTTTTAATTTAACTTTACATTTTTTTGTTCATTTTGAACAATTGTTCATTAAGTAAAAGTTGAACATATGTGACCTCCTTCTCCCTCAAAGATAGAAAAGGGGAAACCACCTGATGCAGAGAGGGAGGAGGCAAGAGACTAAAAGATGATGTGTGAAGAGACAAGGGGAGTTTTTGAGGCTGTTTGAGGCTTGAGAGCTTGAGGGTCTTGGCTCTTGGGCTTGGGCTCTTTTAGAAGGCTTTTTTAGGACATTTGACTTGTGATCCTGTTGCTTTTGTATTTTGACTTGGTGTCTTTTGTTATTTTTTGGATTCTTGTAAATCCGCTATTTTTGTTAAAACCTCAATAAAACCGGTTTGTACTTTGTACATTTCGACCCAACTCCTGGTCTCTCTGGTGGTCTCTGAAGGTATCTGCTTGGTCTTAGAGTGAGGTAAGAACACCCTTCCTTGGAAAAGGCTGACATTAGTTGATGATTTGGATTTTAAATTGTTTAAGGGGAATAGAAACTCTGCTAAGGTTAAACTATAGTTTCACGTTGGTTACTGTGGTTGATGTGGTTTTGATTCATGTTGAAATATGACATATACTCTGCTGATGTGGTAATGTCACTGCTGTGATATTAATGTTTGACTCTGGCTGGGTTTGATATTACTTTTGCATTGTTTTAATTGGTATATAGGGATCAAAATTGGGGGTTAGGGATTGTGGGTCCTGAAGCTGCCCTAATTACCAAGGAGTCTCCCAACGACACAGGGCTTCCCCTCCAGGGGCAGTTTAGATACTGCTCTGGGGTTCTACCAGCCCACCAACACCTACTACACCATACACTCCGTTTTGCTATCCTAGCGTTCGGACATCCGTGGCTGGAGTGCCTAAAATAGGGATACGACGGGCAGTTTGGTGTTAGAGGCCACGCTGTAAGCGCCCCCCTAAGAAGATTACGTTGATCTTGCGTGTAGATTCTGGGGGGTTTAGTCCTAAAAAGATTGGACGGCCGTTCACCGGAGCCTTATCAGCACCGGAGCTCGGTATCGGAGACGGCCTAGATATTAACGTTGGTTGTATCGAAGTTAGATTCCTTTTCAATGTGATGATCTGATGGTATTTATAAAGTATAATCATGAAAAGTGGTGGTGATGACAAGGTGATGATGGTTTGTTGTTTACCTTTGAAGTATATCCTGGTTTCACAAACATGGTAAAATCATAAATGATGAAACTAGGATCAGTTAGTGGTGAAGTCTTTAAACTACATCATGTTTTATGATAAAGGTTGTTTACAGACTTGAATCACTTAAAGAGTAACAGGGTGAATAAACTGAGCACTTTACCTGTTGAGGTGTGTTCTCCTTCAGCCTGGAGTCCTGAGGAGAAATCAGAAGATAAGGTAAACAGAGTTTTCTATCATCTCAGAAACACGTCAGTGAACTCACTGTGGAGTCATTTCACCAGTTTACTAAAGCTGAGAATAACACGTTCATACAGAGAAGTCACATATTCAGAGTTAAAGCAACAGTTGAGTTTAGAGAATATGCTCCTTCAATTCAAATGAGTCATGGTGCACCATCATCACACTGACACATGTTCTACAGCAACAATTACATTAGGAGGACCCACAGAGGAAAGAGATGCTGCCAGTTCCCACCTTCTGCTGTCACCTGAACGCCTCACTCCCCTATCACTAACTGCAGACGTTAACTAACTGACCTGTACCTGTTTTAATATGACCTGCTATAGTGTGTGTGTGTGTGTGTGTGTGTGTGTGTGTGTGTGTGTGTGTGTGTGTGTGTGTGTGTGTGTGTGTGTGTGTGTGTGTGTGTGTGTGTGTGTGTGTGTGTGTGTGTGTGTGTGTGTGTGTGTGTGTGTGTGTGTGTGTGTGTGTGTGTGTGCATGAATATATGGAACCCACCTCTGTCTAAAACCCAGACTTTGTGAATGTATGGAACCCACCTCTGTCTAAAACCCAGGCTTTGTGAATGTATGGACCCCACCTCTGTCTAAAACCCAGACTTTGTGAATGTATGTATATAAACCAGATGGTGTGTGTGTGGTCGCCCCCTACAGCTCAGTAGCTGAACGTCTCCAGGAAGCTGCTTCTACTCCGTGACCTCTGCTCTTTCTGATGATGATGATGATCTCTGTGTTTACTCCAGGATCCTGCCTGATCTGATCCATGCTGTACCACCTGCAGAATGGGGGGGGGGGGTGCATGTGTTTGTCCTCAAGTGTGTGTGTGTGTGTGTGTGTGTGTGACATTGTGTGTTTGTGTGTATATTGTTTGAGCATCCTCCCATGGGTGTGTGTGTGTGTGCGTGTGTGTGTGTGTGCGTGTGTGTTTTTGTGTGCATGTACTGTAAGTTGGTGTGTCTCTGTGATTTGTGTGATTGTGTGATTCCTCAAGTGTGTGTGTGTGTGTGTGTGTATGTTTGTGTGTGACATTGTGTGTTTTTGTGTATATTGTTTGAGCGTCCTCCCATATGTGTGTGTGTGTGTGTGTGTGTGTGTGTGTGTGTGTGTGTGTGTGTGTGTGTGTGTGTGTGTGTGTGTGTGTGTGTGTATGTATGTACATTTGTGTGGGTGTGTGTTTGTGTGTGTTTGTGTGCATGTAAGTTGGTGTGTCTCTGTGATTTGTGTGATTGTGTTTAACAAATATCAAAGTATTTGGTGATAAAACTTGATGTAAGAGTTTGTTTGTGTGAGTGTGTACGTGTGTATTTAAAGTGACCCCACTGATGCGTAAAAAAGAGACTGTGTGTATATATGGATCCCACCTCAGTACCTCTGTGTGTGTGTGTCAATGTAAATATGTGTGCGTAAGAGTATGTACATGTGTTTTTGTGAGTGTGTTTGTGTGTATTTTTTGTGTGTGTGTTTGTGTGTATTTTTTGTGTGTGTTTGTGTGTGTAACACAATGTGTGTATATAGACCCCACTCATGCTTAAAAACCAGACGGTGTGTATGCGGACCCCACTCATACACACACACTCAGACAGCAGTCAAAGAAACCACACGTAATTCACAATAATGAACAATGGTGTAGGCAGACTCATTGAAAGATGCAACAATAGAGATCAGTGTGAATGATATAATAGAGGTGTTAGAACGTGTTAGAGGACACACACTTTGAGTTGGCTCTACACAAATATTAATGCATTCATATAACTGAGTATTAACACACTGATGGGACGTTCAATACAACATGTATTATTATTGTGAGTGTGTGTGTGTCTGTGTGTGTGTGTGTGTGTGTGTGTGTATGTGTGTGTAAGACAGTGCGTGAAGTGACCCCATGTATACCCCAAAACCAGACTGTGTGTACATATGGACACCATCTAAAAGTCGGTACCTCAGTTTGTATGTGTGTGTGTGTGTAAGTGTGTGTGTGTGTGTGTGTAATATAGTGTGTAAAGTGACCCCGATTATGTGTGTATGCTTGTATGTGGGGGGGTCTCTGTGTGTGGTCAGTGTGTATGATTGCATGTGTGTGTATGTGTTTGTGTGTTTGAATGGCTTGCTTTCAGTGTGTGTGTGTGTGTGTGTGTGTGTGTGTGTGTGTGTGTGTGTGTATGTGTGTGTGTGTGTGTGTGTGTGTGTGTGTGTGTGTTTGTGTGTTTTGAATGGCTTGCTTTCAGTGTGTGTGTGTGTGTTAGTGTCATACGCCATTGTATCCATGCTTCGAGAACATCCGGTTACGCGCACCCGGAAGATTCGGATGCAAGTTTTCAGCGCTTGTCCGTGCATCCATATGCTCGTTACTTTAAAACGTTTTGATGTGATTTAGGTGCCTTTTTCTGTACAGTAGTATTTGCCACGACATTGTCTTTAGACTTTCTCGACGATGTTCGTCGCATGAATAAGCGGCAGCATTAGGGCAATATCTGTGAATTACTCTCACACCCTACACACTACTGAAACCACAATCAGGTCATCTACGATCTACGGAGGCCTGCTCCCACCTGTAGAGTGGCTCCACGCTTCGAGCTAGGGGCCTGCTTTCACCGGGCGTGTGCTGCTGTGCGGAGGAGGATCTGCCGCGGCTGGGGCCTGCTCTCCACCTGTCCTGGTTCTGCTGCTACGGAGGCCTGCTCCCACCTGTCGTGTGTTCCAGTGTCGTGTGCTGCTTGCTGAGGAGACCTCTTACCCCGGGGATACCACGGAGAGACCGGTGCGCTTCCTCGCTGCTGCTTTCGCCTGTCGTTTGCTGCTGTGAGGAGGAGGATTTTTGCCCCGGGAACATCGCGGATATTGTGTGCTGGTCTGGGAGGATGGCCCATATCGTGATTCTGCTGTGCCTGTTAACTGTTCTGGACTATGAGAAGATCTCTAGTCATCCTGAGAAGTCTACTGGATTCAGGTCTGTTCTGCCACCCGCAGTAGGCATCCCCTGCAAAGGGTCGGATGTGTTACACAAACAGTTACCGGTCACCTTGTCGCAGACAATCTGCTCGACAAAATATGTTTGTCTTTTTTGTTTGCCTGCGATGATGGTACTTCAGGACTGCTTCTTAAGCTCAAATCACACTCTCGCAGACTTTTCCGGTGATTCTAAAGTAGATGACAATGTGTGTGTGTCGATTAAGAGGAAAAGATGCCTGTTTTTTTTGTTGTTATTACTGTCAGGAAATGTTCAACCTAACCCTGGTCCGCCCAGTAGTAGTAGTCAGATCGCTACTCCTGCTGATTTTAAAGCTAGATCTGGGTTGGGTTTCATCCACTTGAATGTGCGCAGTCTGTTAAGTAAACTAGATTTTGTCCGCATTTGGGCAAGCTCGACTGACGCTGATGTCATTGTGTTATCAGAAACATGGCTAAATAAAACTATTTTGGCCTCTGACATATCCTTAAATGGCTATAATGTGTATCGTACCGACCGGCCTAATAAAGGTGGTGGAGTTGCCATTTATGTTAAAAATAAGTTCAGTGTAACCACATTGATCTCCAAATCTGTCAGTAAGCAATTCGAATTTTTAGCCTTAAATATAGAAGTGGCAAAGGGGCAACAAGTCATGGTGGTGGGGTGTTACAGACCCCCCTCAGCTGTCAAGGACTCCTTGTCTTCACTAGCAAAACTTATATCACAACTAGACTACAAGGAAATAGTGCTACTTGGAGATTTTAACTGGGACTGGTTAACTGCAGTATCAGAGGATTTTAAAAACCTTTGTATCTCTCTGAATGTTACTCAGATTGTTGACAGTCCTACTCGCCCTAACGTTAAGTCCCCTAATAAATCATCCCTAATTGATCTCATTCTAACTAATGTTCCCTATAAATACCCATCTGTGGGAGTATTTGCAAATGATGTGAGTGACCACTGTGTTGTAGCCACAATTAGGGACACTAATGGCGCATTTCCATTGCAGCGCGTAGCTCGCTTTAAGCGTGCCGTGTCGTGCCTTCCCCTTTTTTGGTTGTGCTTCCACTAGGCCTCGTTCCGGCGCGGCACGGCGCGGGGCCACTTTTTCCCCTCTTTTCTGGCCCTAGAAAATTGTGGTTCTATCGGGGCCAACAAACAGGGCTGAGTCGGGCTGAGTATGCTAAACTAGAGAGAGGAGCGCTGGCAAGAGGGCTAGAACTACAACAAGATGGACATATTTGACCGTGATTTAATTGTAATACACGTTTCAAAATGATGCCGAAGTAACAACATACTGATACCGGTTAGTAAAAACCATGAATTAATGCTTTGTCAAGTCTGCAGACAGACGGCAGGCGAAAAACCTTTTAAAATTCGTGTTTTTCTAGATGGAGATTGGCTAAGCTAACGCAGTATATGCCCCGACCGTCCACACTCACAACAACGGCCTATACAGACATAAATAAAGCAGCGACTGTATTCACCATGACACAGGCAGTCTGTGGTGTGTACTTGTTTAACTTTTGTCGAGTTTCTGAACATATATAAGGAGCTGTGAGCTCTGAGTGCTCACAGCTAACGGCTGTGTTGTGTTTCTGGATTTCTCATTGAAGATGACGTCACGGCTCCGCCTACACTGCGTTACTATAGTAACTACCCCAGTTCCTAAACTGTAATGGAAGCGCAGCATGAAGTGAGTCGGCCCTGTTAAGGCCCAACGCGGCCAAGCCGTACCGAGCCGTACCGAGTGTGGCCGAGGCCGACCGTGTAGTGGAAATGCGCCATAAGGTCCAAAAGGCTAAACCCCGTATTATTATTAAGAGACACATAAAACATTTTGTGGAGCCGGGTTTTGTTCATGATCTGTTTGGGTTTGATTGGGGAAAAATCGATCTGTGTGCTGATGTTGAAACTGCATGGTCTTATTTTTATCTTGGTTTTATGGAAATTATAGATAGACATGCACCTCTACGTACTTTTAGAGTAAAGGGACGAGACAATCCTTGGTTTTCTGCTGAACTGTCCAGTCTCCTACATGAGAGAAACAAGGCCTGGGCAAAGGCTAGGAAATCAGGCTCAGAGGTTGAATGGCTGCGTTTTAGGCAACTAAGAAATAGCTTCACTTCACAGGTCAAAAGTGCTAAGTCGAAGTACTATTTGTCAGTTACTACAGAAAACCTAAATAATCCTAGGAAATTTTGGAAAGCCATAAAATCGCTATCCACCGGTGAGATCCGAAATGAGCTACCTCCGTGCATTACCACAGCATCTGGCTCTATATCGGACAGGGCTACTATGTTAAATTGTTTTAATGAGCATTTTGTGTCCTGCGGTTCTATGTTTGATTCTGTGACTAACTCTGCTTCTGTGAACACCACAGTCGGTGACTCTGAACAATGTGGTCTGGAAAACCCTTTTAGTTTTACTCCTTTTACTGTTGATGTTGTTCGTGAAGCTTTAACCAAGTTAGATCCTAAGAAACCGGCCGGCCCGGACAACGTGGAACCTTTCTTTTTAAAGATAGCTGCAGATTTTATTGCTCCACCTCTCACTACTCTGTTTAACCTCTCCCTCAGCACAAACACAATTCCAAAACTGTGGAAGTCAGCGTATGTCCTGCCTTTGCTGAAAGGAGGGGAGGCAACTGTTTTAAATAATTATAGGCCCATCTCTAAATTGTCAGTTCTGGCTAAGGTTCTTGAACGCCTAGTGAGTGAACAGGTAAAGGTGTTTTTATGTACAAATGACATCCTGTCTAAACATCAGTCAGGCTTCAGAAAACAACATAGCACCATCACTGCCACAATGAAAGTGGTGAATGATGTGGCGAGTTTTTTAGATAATAAGCAGAGTTGTGCAGCTCTATTTATTGACCTTTCCAAAGCGTTTGATACCGTCGATCATCGCATCTTAAAGCAGAGGCTACTCAGTATTGGCTTATCCAGCCATGCAGTGGGGTGGTTTGTGAACTACCTCTCTGAAAGGTCCCAATGTGTTCATTTTGATGGGCTGTCTTCTGAGTGGTTAAACATTACTAATGGTGTTCCTCAAGGTTCTGTTTTAGGTCCACTTTTATTCTCCATCTACATCAATAGTTTAGGTGAAAATGTCGATGGAGCAACCTTACATTTTTATGCGGACGATACCGTTATGTACTGTGCATGTCCCTCCATTAAGGAGGCTGTTGTTGAATTGCAAACTGCTTTTAACATTATTCAGACTCAGCTCTCTGAACTAAAGCTTCTTTTAAATGTGGATAAAACCAAGGTAATGCTCTTTTCAAAAGCCAAAAAGACACCAGAGCCTGTTTTAGATATTTTAACTACGCAAGGAATAAAACTTGAAGTGGTTGCCTGTTACAAATACCTTGGTATCTGGCTTGATGATTGTCTCACTTTTAAACGTCATGTCAATATCCTGCTTAAAAAACTGAGGGTTAGACTAGGTTTCTTCTACAGGAACAAGTCCTGTTTCTCGCTCGAGGCCAGAAAAAGGCTAGTCACTGTGACCTTTTTACCTGTGCTGGACTATGGTGATCTGATTTATATGAATGCACCTGCCAATTGCCTGGTCAAGTTAGATGCTGCGTATCACAGTGCACTGAGATTTGTGACAAACTGTAAAGCATTAACTCATCACTGTACCCTGTATGCAAGGGCTGGTCTGCCTTCACTAACTGTACGGAGGCTCAGTCACTGGTACATTTTTATATATAAAGCCATGTTAGGGAAACTTCCATCCTACATCTGCTCCCTGATCTCACGGCGAATTGTAAGTGGCTACTGCCTGAGATTGCATGCTGTGGTTTTATTAAATGTGCCAACTGCTAGGACTGTCTTAGGGAAAATAGCATTTAGATGCGCAGCTCCACTGTCCTGGAATATTTTTAAAGCTCGGTTAGATGCTACTGAATCGGAAGCTGTTGGTACCTGTGCATGTGGATAGTATGTAATTTGTAATCCCTGTAATGCTACTGTATGATGTCCTTTTGTTGTTCTGTTTATGTTTTTAATGTTTCATGTGGAACCTACTTGAGCAGGTCTCCCTTGAAAAAGAGGTCAATGATCTCAATGGGATACAACCTGAATAAATAAAGGAGTAAAAAAAAAAAAAAGGTGCCTAAAATCTGAACAGTGTAAATATATGGACCCCACTTATGCTTAGAAACCAGACGGTGTGTGTATGTGGACCCCACTCATGCACACACACTCTGACAGCAGTCAAAAAAACCACAGGAGGAGAATCATTTTTCACTTGGGCGTAATTTCCACTGGGGACATGTCCCCCCCACTTTTCAAAATCCCGTTTGTTTCCCCCCCACTATTCAAATGTGAGAGAGAGAGAGAGAGAGAGAGAGAGAGAGAGAGAGAGAGAGAGAGAGAGAGAGAGAGAGAGACTGACTCTGTGAAAACCTCCTCTCAGTCTAAAGACACCGCTTTGAAGACATTACAAAGAGCTTTCAGTCTGTGACAGTCCAGGTAGCAGAGAGGGATTGTCTCTTTGTCAGAGAGAGAGAGACTGACTAACAAAGAGACAGAGGACATGATGTCATAAACAATGTCCCTGATGGGCTTACCTGAGCAGGTGAGAGTCAGGAAGGAGGAAGAGGAAGCTGATGTTACACACTCCCTCAGAGCAGATCCAGACCAAACACAGCGAGGACTGATGTCCCACACAGATCTCTGTGAGGACTCCTCTCTCCGTCTCACAGAAACAGCAGAGCCACAGTCGAGCTCTCTGCAGGCGACTCCTGCATCCTTCAGGTTCCAGGGAGAGTTAAAGTCCACTGGTCTCCATTCTCCCTGATGTTCCACCTCCAGGTCTCCTGCACAGCGACTCTCTCCTCCCACCAGCCTAACACCAGGCTCTGGAGAGAAACAAGAGAGTCATGTACCTTCATTGATATTAGCATATTTTAATAATGAATAATTTATACTATTAATACTTCCGAGTGATAATCAGATCATTAACTCCAGCTCTCTATAAACCAGTGGTGGGAAATAATAAAGTACATATACTCAAGTACTGTAAGTACAGGTTTGAATGACTTTACTGGAGTATATCGTTTTATAATACTTGTTAGAGCCAGTATTTTGCTTTTATAAGAAAGGCCTAATTGTGACGTCTGTAGTCAACGCACTATAAAGGACTACATTTCCCACGGCGCCTGCGCTAAAGCCACAGTGATGGGCAACCTGTTGAGAGACGCCGTCGAGGAACAGTTGTTAACCTATTTCTTTTGAATATTGTAAAGGCCTATTTTCTTTGTTG
Source organism: Trematomus bernacchii (assembly GCF_902827165.1). Classification (NCBI taxonomy): domain Eukaryota; kingdom Metazoa; phylum Chordata; class Actinopteri; order Perciformes; family Nototheniidae; genus Trematomus; species Trematomus bernacchii. Next base: position 4,496 of record NW_022987333.1, on the reverse strand, counting down.
CATGTGCAAAAGTTTGTTATTTTATTTTGAGCAAACACATCGCAACATCATCTAAACCAGGGGTGTCAAACTCAATTTCATCGCGGGCCACATCAACATTATGGTTGCACTCAAAGGGCCGGTTGTAACTTTAAGACTATATAAACATACATATATAAATATTTAATATTTCTAAAATAATGTATTATATTACTTTATTGCCTCTGCATTGGATTATTATCAGATAGGGTAAAAACTTCATAAATAACTATGTCTGAAAGAAGACGTCAAGGGCAAATAAGTGCAAGTCTCTTCAGTGAGAATGTTACAAAATTATTTAAAAAGAAAAGCCAAATTATGAAAAAAAAATCAAAATCAAAACAAAAAAGTAACAATTTAAAAGAAATTCTGAGAAAAGGCATATTTTGAAGAAAAAAAGTCAAATTCTGAGAAAAAGTCCAATTTAAGATGCATTGTGGGACATGTAGTTTATGGACATCGTGCTTCTGTAAATCAGCATGTAACCGTATAACAAACATATTACATTCTTTCAGAGCTCTTGCGGGCCACATGAAATGAAGTCGCGGGCCGGAATTGGCCCCCGGGCCTTGAGTTTGACACCCCTGATCTAAACCATCGGAGGTCAAGCAACACTTCAAACTGTGAGTAATTTAAAGTGGACCTATCATGCTGTATTTGAATAATATAATGTAGGACCATACCTATATAAGGCATATTTATACTTTTTGTTTTTCAAAATACCAAACAGATCATGCATTTTAGCCATGCCTCATTTTGCTCAATTTGACAATTTATAGCTCTGTTTTAGCAAGGGCTGATTCTGTGAGAACAGCACCATCTACTGGCCTGGCATATGTACTACAGCGTTTCCAGCGCTTTCGAACGGCAATGGTCGTGGCTGTCTCCTCCTGATTGGTGGAGTTGGCCCAATAGCTGTAGCGCCACTGTCCTGACGTCAGGGCAGTGTTCAAATCTGGATCAGTTTTTATCAGATCCGTTGCAGCCCCTTTTTTAGAGATTTGGGTATGGAGGAAAATAGAGAGGGTTGTGTTTTCTGACACTTGGCGAGTTCCCTGGAACACCTGGGACACATATTCATGTATAAAAGACGTACAAAAGTGCATTTTGCATGATAGGTCCCCTTTAAAGGAAACAAACAAGTTAGAACGGTCTGTGTAGAGCAGGGGTGGGGAACCTTTTTCCTCTCAAGGGCCATTTCAATGTTTTCAACATCCTCCGAGGGCCGTACAAATGATTGACCTCTGCTTAAAAATACTAAAATCACAGCCCATTCATTTGGCCTTTCTTTCATGCTGTGCAAAGAAAAAGCAACCTCTTAATCCAGATATCTCACCATGACTCACGCATGCATGCATGCACGGTGTGGCATGCATGCACGTGCACGGTGTGGCATGCATGCACGTGCATGGTGTGGCAGGACCACAACAGAAAGATATGGACACAAGATGTGTGCAAATCTGTTTAGTTTCCTATCCATGTGAACATGATTTAAGTCGGGGGGGGGACCTAACCTCCTCTAGGGGGGTCCAGGGGGACAAACCATGGGACTTTACTTCCTCTTGATACCATCGGTTATTTACAAAAAAACACCTAAATATAGCCTACTTGTTGTTATTGTGCTTCTGTCTTTCTGTGTCTTCTCATCTGTAAACTCCCTCAACGCGCCGCTCGCTCTCTTTTCTTGATCGCCCTCTCACGGGTGAACAGTTCACTGTCCCGCTTCATTGTAGGATTTCTGCCATGTACCACTTTAGTTTGACCATCTCTGTTATTAAGTTATGGAATACTACATTGAATTGTCCCCATTCTTTCTTTAATAGTTAGTAACATTAGATATTTTAATGAGATATGGACCGCAAAACTAAAAATGTCCCTGGTTTTCATTTTTTAAATCAAGTCACCGAATGCAAGTATAGTCGTCTTAGCTTATTTTGTTATGAGATGTGAATTACTGTTCAATTTAGTTGATGTAATAATCGTTGGGTTTCTTTTACATTAAAAACAAGTTACAATTTCCAAAAGGTCTTATGTTTTTTTTCGGGGGGAGGCCCTTTTTCCAGTTTAGAGCAACAGCCCCTCCAAATGTCTGTGCACGTCCCTGCCTGGAAGTATAACAAGTCACTAGAAAATGCATTTCCTGCAGAAAATGCGTGCGAATGCTGTAAACTGTGAATGAATTTAGCTGAAAATGCAGAAAAAGCTGAATATGTTATAAGCTGAATGGTAGCTGCTTTTAGCTACAAAAATGCAGAAAAAGCTTAATATTTAAAAGAAAAGGTTTAAAAAATCATGTATAGCCTTGATGTCCTGAAATAGCTGAATAATGTAATAGTTGAATGTTTTCTGCAGCTGAAAATAGGCTGAAGGAGTTAAATATCAGATGTAAGTAGTAGTGAATGAATTTGTATTAAGATGAGCAAAGAAAGTAAAAAGGCTTGGGAAAGCAGCAGAATATTTGAACTACAAACTTTTGAACTAACTTGATGGTGAATTATCTGTCGCCATGGCAACGGCATTTGATGACACCCTATAATACGCTTAGATGTGTTGATGGCTGCATCGTTACCAAACCTGTGAAGTCTTGGGCCATTTCGAGCATTTTCACTGAAGTTATGAGAAAACCGTGTTTCATGGTGAGCATTGTGTTGCCATGGCAACGGCATTTGAAGAAATCTCAAAACTGTCCCGTAGATGTCTTCACGGCTGGACTGTTAGCACACATGTGAAGTTTGAGCACTTTTTGAACATTTTCATAGGAGTTATACATTACATGAGGTTACATTACTCTCTCTTCTCTTGATCACCCTCTCTCTTATCTTGATCGCCCTCTCTCTTCTCTTGATCACCCTCTCAATCTTCTATCGCCCTCTCTCTCTTCTCTTGATCACCCTCTCTCTCTTCTCTTGATCGCCCTCTCTCTCTTCTCTTGCTCGCCCTCTCTCTCTTCTCTTGATCGCCCTCTCTCTTCTCTCGATCGCCCTCTCTCTCTCCTCTTGATCGCCCTCTCTCTCTTCTCTTCATCGCCCTCTCTCTCTTCTCTTCATCGCCCTCTCTCTCTTCTCTTGATCACCCTCTCACTCTTCTATCACCCTCTCTCTCTTCTATCACCCTCTCTCTCTTCTCTTGATCGCCCTCTCTCTCTTCTCTTGATCGCCCCCTCTCTCTTCTCTTGATCACCCTCTCACTCTTCTATCACCCTCTCTCTCTTCTCTTGATCGCCCTCTCTCTCTTCTCTTGATCACCCCCTCTCTCTCTCCTCTTGATCGCCCTCTCTCTCTTCTCTTGATCGCCCTCTCTCTCTCCTCTTGATCGGCCTCTCTCTCTCTTCTTGATCGCCCTCTCTCTCTTCTCTTGATCGCCCTCTCTCTCTCCTCTTGATCGCCCTCTCTCTTCTCTTGATCGCCCTCTCTCTCTCCTCTTGATTGCCCTCTCTCTCTCCTCTTGATCGCCCTCTCTCTCTTCTCTCTCTCTTCTCTTGCTCGCCCTCTCTCTCTCCTCTTGATCGCCCTCTCTCTCTTCTCTCTCTCTTCTCTTGCTCGCCCTGTCTTCTCTTGATCGCCCTCTCTCCTCTCTTGATCGCCCTCTCTCACTCCTCTTGATCGCCCTCTCTCTCTCTTCTCTTGATCACCCTCTCACTCTTCTCTTGATCACCCCCTCTCTCTTCTCTTGATCTCCCTCTCTCTCTCCTCTTGATCACCCTCTCTCTCTTCTCTTGATCGCCCTCTCTCTCTCCTCTTGATCGCCCTCTCTCTCCTCTTGATCGCCCTCTCTCTCTCCTCTTGATCACCCTCTCTCTCCTCTTGATCACCCTCTCTCTCTCCTCTTGATCACCCTCTCTTGATCGCCCTCTCTCTTCTTTTGATGGCCCTCTCTCTCTCCTCTTGATCGCCCTCGCTCTCTTCTCTTGATCGCCCTCTCTCTTCTCTTGATCGCCCCCTCTCTCTCCTCTTGATCGCCCTCTCTCTCTTCTCTTCATCGCCCTCTCTCTCTTCTCTTCATCACCCTCTCTCTCTTCTCTTGATTGCCCTCTCTCTCTTCTCTTGCTCGCCCTCTCTCTCTTCTCTTGATCGCTCTCTCTCTCTTCTCTCTCTCTTCTCTTGATCGCTCTCTCTCTCTCTTCTCTCTCTCTTCTCTTGCTCGCCCTCTCTCTCTTCTCTTGATCGCCCTCTCTCTCTCCTCTTGATCGCCCTCTCTCTCTCTTCTCTTGATCGCCCTCTCTTTTCTCTTGATCGCCCTCTCTCTCTCCTCTTGATCGCCCTCTCTCTCTCTTATCTTGATCACCCTCTCACTCTTCTATCACCCTCTCTCTCTTCTCTTGATGGCCTTCTCTCTCTCCTCTTGATCGCCCTGTCTCTTCTCTTGATCGCCCCCTCTCTCTTCTCTTGATCACCCTCTCACTCTTCTATCACCCTCTCTCTCTTCTCTTGATCGCCCCCTCTCTCTCTCCTCTTGATCGCCCTCTCTCTCTTCTCTTG